>NW_020956119.1:357181-391046 GCF_003031625.1 Empidonax traillii
GGCTGGGCTGGGGGGCACGGTGGGAGCCGCCCCCCATGATGCACTACACCGCCCCGCGGGGCCGGCCGTGTGTACAGATGTACAGTGTAGGTGTCTCGTCGTCCGGGGCAAGCGTGTCCATCGCTTTATTAATATTATTATTATTATGTTTGGGTGCTTTTTTTACCCCGGAAGTTGTTAGATAAAATGGGGGCACTGCCTGCCAGTCAACCCCCGGTATATCTCAGGGATCGGTCCAAAAGACCTTAGAAATGCTGTTGGGCTAATGATGAATTTTAGCAGGAAAAAAAAATTAAAACACTTTTTTTATTTTATATTTTATTTTATTTTATTTTCTTCTTGCAACCATGGATATGCATTTGTTCATCCTGCCCTAAGGGTCAGAACAGACAAGATAAGACACTGTTTAAATGTTCAGAAGTGAATTGCTTAATGTTAGACACTTGTAAAAGAGCCCATAAATCCGGTGCTGATTGTCATCCAGCCAGATTTATTAGCTGTAGTGCAAAGAAGTTGGAAGAATTTTGTTTCTTCTGGAAAAGGTGTCCTGTCATGCTAGAGTGAGGAGCCTTGTTTGCATGTGCAATATCCTGTTGGTTATGTTAGATGCTGTTTATCACATTCTTACAATTTTTGTCTTGTTTGGAGGGTTTTTTTTCAGTTTTCCGAAGCTGTTTTGATTTTATCAGCTTTCTGTAGGCTTCATCACAGCTCCACCAGGAGCAGAAATCCTCGGAAAAGCCCTTGCTATACCAGAGCCTGCCTTGCACACGTTATGGCCCATTTCCACATGCTGGCTAAGATGGTGGGGACTGGAGCAGAGATGCCAAACAACTCACCTTAGATAGAGGTGAAAATAAGAAAAGTCCAGCTGATTTGGCCAGGTCTCCCTGGCTGTTTGCCCTATGTACTTCTTACTTATGACTGGGAGAAACCCCACTGAGAAGTGAGGCCATAGAGACAGGTTGGGGGGCCACACTGTTACTCCATTTGCCTTCTTTGAGGTACTTTGTTTTTTTCCTTACTGAACTTTTCTTATCTTTTTGTTTAAAGACAAAGACAAATGCCAACAAGTATCTACAGAACTGCATGGAGAGAACTGGTTTGCCAGGGTCTGGCCCTACTGACAAGGTAGCTCTCTTTGCTTAAGAGAACTCGGGGAAATCATAAGAACAAGCCCCAAAGCCTCTGCACTGAATTTTGGCTGCATGTAGCTCCATGCCTTGCTGAGTCAGGGGCTGACAGTCTGACAGAGGACAAGCGGCCATGCAAAACTGATTCGGGGCTCCTGTGCCTGGGGGAAGACCACGGTGTGAGCCAGCACTTCTAGTTCAGGGAACCAGCTTGATTTTGTGCCACGTGCATAGTCTTTAAAGTGGGTCTGGCCAGGAAACATGGGTGCAGCACCCAGGCAGTTACGCTCATTACGCATGGGCTTGACACACGGCACGTCTTGCCGGGTCCAATGTCCATGGTTCGCTCTGGATTAGAGGGAGGCAGGAGCCAGATCCATCTTTATTTGACTCTAAAGGGTCCTTGGATCTTTCTGGAGGAGTTGCTTCCCTGGGAACAACTAAAGCTGAGCAGCACCCAAACTGAGGGGCCTTGGCTCTGCAGCACCAGCAGTTGCACCAGGGATGACCAAGTTAGGAGGACTTTACAGGCACCATGATCCACTCCTTCCTCTGAGGTCTCCCCGGGCACGGGGCCTCTCGGGCGGCAACAGCCATGCTGCAGCCAGGGTGCAAGCAGGCCCCGGGCGGTGCCGCCCCTTCGAGGATGTCCTCTGGCGCCCGGGGCCACCCCTGCAGCATTGATCCCGGCCCGGCTGCTGCCGGAGCTGCTGCGCGTTGCTGCGATACGCCTGTCAATAAACCCTGTTTGGATTGTGGAGCAGAGCACAAGGTTTGTTTGTTTAGTGGTTAGAGGTTCAAAAGTCGGCATTGTCCCACTGCAAACGAGCACAAGTTTTTTCTCCCTAAGGAAAAGCTGGCTGCTGTAAGAGGGAGGGAGAGATATCGGTGGGCCCTTTTATTTGCTTCCAGAAATAATTAATGGCAGTGCAAAAAAAGATGACCACGGAGTTATGAAAGACTATCAATAAGTAAATTAATCACAAAGGATCTGGGGGTGTAAGAGGTGCTGCTTGGTGAGGGTTTTTTTGCATCTCCCCATGCCCACTGGGCTGGGGTGACATGGAACTGGCAGAATTCCGGGCTCTTCACTGCAGTGGTGGCACACAGCTGCCAATGGCACCAGCCCAGGCATGGTAACTTTTGGGACAGTCCCTGTAATCTTTCTGTAGTGTGCTCTGGGTTGATTTTAATACTGAAAGTATCAAAATGTCTCTTTTTTGCCTGTAAGACTTATATGAAAGAGAGTTGCTCCCGCTGAGGTGAACTGCTTGATGTCCACGAAAGTTTTATGTCTCCAAAAAGTTCATTAGATACATATAAACAAGCTTGACACATTTTAAACATCCCCGTTCCAGATGTCTTCCTCTCTTTGTTAACAAACATTAATTTTCTGAGCTCTCTTCACATTCGTGACTATGGTAATGCAGAACTCAAATTTCTCAGTGTAAGAAGGAACCAACCAAGCAAATCATATCCACACCCAGTCTCAAATATGTTCCCACTCCCATCCCCAAACAAGTAAACCGCCAACCTTCTGGCTTCCTTCCTATTCCTTGTGTGCCATAAATGAGTGTGAAAAGGCACGAAGTTATTTATTTGGGTGGATATTTAGAGTCATTAGAATCAATATAGTAGCTGGACCATGACATTGAACCAGAAGTTCTGTTTATGAGAACTGAACTGATTGTAGTGACCCCCTAGTCAATCCATGGGTATTTTCATCCCTCACAGAACTCTCCACTGTCCTGCAGCAGCAAGCTGAGCCAGACTGATGGGGCTCAATGGGTCAGAGCTGCTGTAACTTGCTTGCCTGGCAGGATCTGGAGCAGATGTCCTCGAAAAAAAATCCAGGAAACTGGGGGGTTTGGTCCCAAAGTTGCAGGATGGCATTTCCCTGCTCTCCTCTTGCTCTCACTTCTCCTTTCCTGCTCCTATCACAGTACAATAATGAAACACTTAGGATTCCTCCACTTGCATCAGCTCTTAGACAAATATCAGAATTTCTCAAGAAAGCTCTTTGAATTTGGGGTAAGTCAACCATATGTGTCATAGCCCAGCATGGGGAGAAGATAAGGTACTTAGAGGACTTGGATGGCATCTATAGCAAAGGCCTGTTTTCTCTGATCTGGAGTATCTTTCAGGGGCACTTTATGTGTCGCCAGTCTGATGGCTGAGCACTCTAGATCTGCAGGATGAAGACAGTAAGCTTTTAAAAAAGTAATAAATAAAGAAATAATTAGGCAGTAAGCAGCAACTTCAGACACATCCCCCACACGGCCTTTTTGCCCACACAGGTGACTTCTGTGAGGCAGGCTGTTTCCATCCATGGGTAAAGCAGTGACTAGAAGTACACATCTCAGCCATGTAGCAGAGGGCAGAGGCCATCCTTCAGAAGCCAAGGGGGGATTTTGCTATGCATGACTTAAATCCTGGCTCCAGAGGGCTGTGAGAGGTCATAAGTTTCTCTTTGCTACTCCATCAGCGGTTGGTGTGGAAGAGGAAATAATGGAGTTTCCAGTTCTGTTGACACAGCTCTGCTGGATGCAATGCTTCATAGCCAAAATTCATGATCAAATACTTTCTCTCAGTGCCAACTGGGTAACGAAGTGTGCTGAAGTTTAGAGCAGTTACAGCTGAAAGCAAAAGCTGAGTTGATGCCAGAGAAGCAGCACTGGAGGCCTTCCAGGAGCAGCTTGTAATGAGTAACAAAAGTCATCAGGACACAAGTCTGTTGAAGGCACTTCCAGCTGCACAGGTAGCTCACCAAGAAAACAAGACCACCTTGGTATGAGACGTCATGGGATGAGTGGTCTCATGTAGCAGAGGACAAATGCCAGCAAGGTTCATATAGTAAGCTCCCCAGCAAAACAGCTCTGGTTACTGGCAGAGAGCCACGGCAGAGAAGTGTCAGGAACTGCTGGGAACAGATGGGGCCAAACTCTCCCGGAAGCCTTTGCAGCCTGTGGGCTTTGCTCCAGATAAGCTTCTTGGTGGAACAGGATATTCCCGCTCTCCTCACTGATGAGAAAGAACTGCTTCCTTCTCACCCGCGTGTTCTGCCATGCTGTGACTCAGGTGAATATAGCCAGTTTCCTCTAATTAATGTCTCAACTTCTGCAATGCCCCCAGTTCCATTCTCAGTTTTTGACACTTTCAGAAGTCAAACTTACCTTGAAAAAGGGCAATGGACAGTTACTTGCAAAGGAATAAAGAAAATTTTGGCTATTCACAAAAACAAATAGTTCACCGTCAGGAGACTGGAGTTAGGGACCTGGGAATCCCTTTCTAGCCCTATATTCCTAAATTGAAGTATCATTTGTCTTGGGATGACACCCACTTGATCCCTCTGCAGATGCTTCAAAGTAAGGAAAAGAGAGAATGAAAACTCTCAAATAATTCTCATTACATATTTACACGGATGTCTAGATACTGATCTGTGGTGTTCATTAGGCTCCAGTCCAGTTAACCATTGGCAAGCAACAGGAATAATTTTCTCCTTGTTCTTAATTTCCTCTAGTTGTACTAATAACAAACCTAACATAATATCTAACATTATCTATCTATAATAGATAATCTACTTAACACAATATCTAACCTATTGGTCAAGGTAGATGTTTTGATCCAGTTCTTCACATAAACAGAAGTACATTACCTTTCTTAAGTGTGCTTCATAGAATCATACAATACTATAGGTTGAAAGGGACCTTTAAAGCTCATCTAAGTCCTACTCCCTGCAATGAGCAAGGACATCTTCAACTAGGTCAGGTTGCTCAGAGCCCCATCCAACCCGATTTTGAATGTTTCCAAGGATGGGGCATTCACCACCTCTGAGCAACATGTTCCAGTGTTTCACCATCATCATCGTAAAAATTTCTACCTTATATTTAGTCTAAATCTATCCTCCTTTAGTTTAAATTTCTAACAGCTCATTTCCAACCTGCTGATCCCTAGCACTTGAGCTGCACAGAAGAAAAGTAGACTGATGCCAAATATAACACCTGGATCCATTATCTGCATCTCTGCTCCTCCACACCCAGCTGCAACAGGCAGGGCTGGAAAAAAAAAAGCACTGTTTCAAGTGTTCCAAAAGAAGAGAACAAGCCAAGCAGAGCACATGGCCCTTTCCTGCTTTCAACATTTTTTCTTCCCTTAGTCACCCAGGTATTTTTTGGCAGCTGTTGCAAGCTTTTGTAGTTTTGCTTTTGAGTCAGATCCTGTTCCCCTGCCTTGCTGCCTTTCATAGAGTCACATCCCATCCTTCAGATAACTTGCATAGACCTAAAGACCTTTGTGAGAGAAAAACTGCCTTATCTCCTGCATTCTTTGGAAAGGGATGCTCCTCACTGCTTTGTCCCTTCAGACAGGACAAGCTTTCAACCCTGGAAACCAAGATTGCTTGGGGTCTGGTTTTTCCATGCTGTGGTCTGACTATGCCAACAGAAAAATTACTCTGGGCTACAAGACTTGTTTGGTGCCTTGCCTCCCCGAGTGACAAGAGTTAGGGCTTTCAACAAGGGCTTGCTGGTGAAAAAGTCCCTGGAGAACATCCTGATGCAAAATTGAAACAGAAACCAGGTGCATGATTCAGCAGCCCCCACGATCATATGGGTCTCAGATTTTTAAGACCACAATTCTGCTTTTAGGTACCTGAGGTGTAATACCAGAGGCTATCTGAGCCTCCAAAGGTGTTTAAACTCCTAAATCAAGCAAGAGCCAAGACACATTAGGATCCAAGAATTTTCCTCCTTTTTCTACAGTTTGAAAATGAGTCAATCCCTCTCACGGAGATTTTAGGAAGTGATAAAAGGAGCTGTGTAACAGATAATTACTGAGGTCTCTATAAAGATAACTCAAGCTTTGGATTACATTTTAGGGAAGTTCCAGTCCTCACCTAATTTAGGGTTTGGGTTTTTTTATTAGTTGTAAAATTTGAGAATGTGACAGGGAATTTACAGTATTGAGAATCACCTCCTATCAGCAGTATCAAAGAATTCTTATTTTTTGGTATTGCTGACAGGATTTAGTTTAAAATGAAAATGTGCCACTCTAAGAATCATAAACTACAATAATAGAACAATTCAAACCATACATTTGTCATGTATGGTAAGTGCAGCATATCTGGCAGTTATGCTCATTTTTTAGATATGCTTTGATCTTCATCAGAACACTTATATGGATCTATGGAGGTAGAGGAATCCACAGTGATCTGAAAAGGGGTCTCTAAAAACATCTTGCGCAACTACTCCCAGGAATGTAGTGACTCAGAAGAAAAGGTAACTTGCTCTTATCAGGGGTGTATTTCTTCCTCCAGGACTTCAATCTAGAAACATGATCCTTTTTCTGTTCCCAGTAACGACATCCTGTTCTTCCAAGGCCAGAGCAACACTTTGGACCTACCCTTCCATTCTCAATAACTGCCTCACCAATCTCCTCTCCTGGCTCCAAAGGTGTTTTCCATCCTGAGAGGCTTGGTATCCTGATGGCTCCTGCCAGTAAAACATGCCCTTCTTTATCTCTTTGCCTGTGGGCACATGTTCCTGAACTGGAACAGGAAAAAACAGCCTCCACACTAGTTCAACAGAAGCAGCTGCTTGAGCTGGGCCAGAGGGAGCTGACATGGCAAGGGTTTAGCAGCCCAGCAAAGTCTGTGGGGGTCCAGGGGCTGGGGGTATTCAGCCTCCTGCCACACATATCCCTATCCAGGCATGCTACCACAGACACTGAAAACCTGCCTCCTTCCCTCTTGGCCTAGGAAAGTAATCCTATATTCTCCACAGGCTGGGAGCTACCATCACACAAATATCCTGGTGCTGGTGCCTTACTCATGAGACAGAAAAATTCAAGTGTAGAATGAGAAAGAAAAGAAGGATTTTTCCTGTCTCAGAGATAAGGAGTGAGACCATTTCTGCCATACCAAGGGGAAGAGTCGGGGCTGCAGTGCCAAGTGCCCTTGGGGCAGGGAGATGCCCTCAGGGGTACCTGCTCCCTCCCTGCATAAAGCAGGCAGCAAGCAGTGCCACTCACCCCAACTTGGCAGCTGCCTATGCTCTGTGAGGTTCCTGTGGTTTGTGATGTGCTCTGAGGTCCAGAGCCAAGGGAGAGCCTGCTTAGAGAGACATAACTAAATGCACCATGGCAGCTTGCAGAGCCCACAGAAAAAGACAGGAAAGAATGACAGCCCAGCAGCCACTGCTCCTTTCCAGGCAGGTCCTTCTTGTTGTCCCACCATGCTATTCCCTGTCTATCCAATCTGCTCAAACCACCAGTCCCTTCCTGACAGCCCAGGGAAAAGTAAGGGCTGGTATGAAATGTTAGGAGCACATCAGCACAAACTGATGATTCATGCTGGAGGAATGAACAGTGTGTTTTTATCTGACTTCATATGTTTAACCTCACTCAGTATATTTTTCCTTTGTGAACATCATGATCTATGTATTCGGTTTTACAAAAGACATGAGACTGCTTTCTCCCAAATCAGTGTGAGCTCAGGTCTCTTCAGCAGATCAAATTCAAGTCAGTCATGGTTCAGAGGCTCTCAGCCTGGCTCACAAATACTCATTGCTCTGATATCCTGCTCCATCAAAACCCAAGGGCAGAGTACTTGTCTTGCAAAGTCAAGCTCAATGTAGAGGCATTTCTTCACTCTTATGGAAGTTTCCTAAAGTCATCAAGAACCAGCTTAGGCACTAGAAGTCTTCCTTGCTGCTGTCAAGTTACCAATATGATAAGTGAAGGTCAGGCTGAATCCATACATCTGTCCTAACAAGTTGAAAAGTGCCAAGAAATATTCCTGGGCACTGCAGCTCCATCAGCTGTGTTTGTAAATGGTCCACAGCCAGCCGTTGACTTGGGCTGGCTTTTGCTTGCCCAGGAAACTTCTGGGCATGGTTTGAAAGGTAAGACAAGCAAAAGACTGTCCCAGAATGTGCTTTGGGTGCAGCCAACCTGTCCTAAAGGGTAGCAGAGAAGTCATCACCATATGGTGACAGTTGGGCTCAGCACTGAGGAATGATGCTCAACTTATGGGTGTAGCTGTAGCCTCAGATTCCTAAGTGGCATTGAAATCATGTGTGCCAGTTCTGGAAAGGCATTCCTTCTCGTGCTTCTTTTAAGAAGTCCTGGCTACCTAGAGATGTGAACACACCTAGTAAAAAGTTCCAGGAGATCTACTCTTTTCTGCTTACTTCCTCAGCAGGAAGAAAAAAGCAGCAGAATTGGGGTAGATGCTCCAGCTGTGCTGAACTTACAGGGCTGATATCTTCTGTTGTCGCCCAGAATTTAAGCTCTGCTCTTGGAAGGGCTGAACCGTCAGTATGGGGACAGCTGCCAAAACCTCTCTGCCGACTCCAACCTCCTGGTACGCTGACTAAGAGCAACCTGAGTCTTTGGTTTCCAGCAGGGAATTGCCAAATATTTCTTCACAGCCAAAACTGTTCTCATTGCAGCATTTCTGTGCTGTGGGGCTGGAATTGAGTTGGGACATGCTCCAGGAGCATGTGCTCATAGCATCAGGGAGGTCTGAGACCACAGTTGGTCACTTCCAACCTGTAGCAGAGTCCAGCTGTGATCCCCATGCTGTTCATCTGCTCAGCAAGTACCTTCTACTTGCTGCCTGTATTGCCCAGCCCTCCTCTTCTTTTACCATTCACCTGCCCCCTTTGCTTCTCCTTGTGCTGAGACACTGCAGCACTGCAACTGCAGGAAAAAGGGGAGGGAGGGAGTGAAGAAGGAAGAAAGGGAGGAAAGGAAGGCAAGGAAGGCACAGAAAGAAAGGAAAGGAAGGAAAGGAGTGTCTGCGCTGTCGCGGCGGGGCCGGCAGGTGGTGGTGTGGCACAGCCCTCACGGCCCCGCCGGCAGCTCCGCCCGGCCCTACCTCCATTCCCTGCACCGTCCTGGCCCCTCCGGCCTTGTGAGGGTTGGCAGTGGGCATCTCCGTAAGGGGATTGCTTTCTGCCAGGCCCCGCATGCTCCGCTGGGCTACTGCCATGCCTGTCGCGCCTGAGGGGGTGAATCGCAGACGTCAGACCTGGCGGTGGGAATTGCATTAGCGCCTCGGAACTGTGGTACTGCCTTGGTCTGACCTCATCAGAAGAATCTGACACATCCTCCCTCCCTTTCCTGGGCTTGTGCCATCAGGCATCAATATGAGGAGTTCTGAAATCGGTTAACATCCGTTTACCACAGGGCGGCACAGCAGCACCAAGCACAGTTCCACTTGTCCACCTCTCTCTGCAGTGTTTTTCCTTTCTTCAGGCACTTATTGCGACTGCAATAAGAGACATCAGCCACTACTGTCATGTAAAACATTACTTCACAGAGCAGAACCTGCAAAAGTCTATGGCACCCTCTGGAGAGCTCAGGTGGCACTGAAGAAAGCTGTTATATGTCCTACATAAACCATGCTTGAATGGCTGAACAAAACTACGCTCCTCAGTTTTCTATCCTCAGTTCACACACATTATACCGCTGGTATCCTCCCCTACAGCTGCTGTCCAAGAATATAGGCCAAAGCCAATTCAAATCAGTCCTATTGGCTGCACTTATCTTTGGACCATGGCCTAGATCTCCTTTACTGGCTCTTGGCTGCACGCCTCTTCCATGCCCTCATTTGGAACATTCTCTGCCTATCTGAAGGCTCTCTTTCATCAAATTTCCCTTAGATCCAGTTTGTTTAGGATGCCTCTCTACACTGGGTAAATGATAGCTTTAGAAAGCATATTGGAGTGTAGCAGGGACCATCTAAGAGAAGGCAGACGGTGTCAAGATTATTGGCAAAGTGGAGTATGTTCTGGAGCGATAGAAGGGAAATTAAGGTGGACAACATCCAAGATGTGTCGGGCCACAAAAGGAAATTTAAGCAAGGAAAGGGAACTTTTCCAGTAGCTGCACTTCATTCATGTTCCTGTGGGTAACTCTGCTTCCTTGCCTGCCTCTTCCTGGTCCCCATATCCTGCAGAAGTTCCTATGTCAAAGATAGTGCAGATGCAGGTGTGGGGTGAGTTGTTTCCAACATGAAAGAGATAGCACTTTTTGCAGAATAATTAATATTTTGTTGGATTGTTGAGTTGAGCTGTCTCATCCAGCTTCTTCTGTTTGGTACAGAAACAGCAAGCAGAGAGGGCACACTAGCACTTTGGATGAATGTGATATGCCACTGCACCCTCAGATGCAGATGTCACTGGGATGTGACAGCTTTCTGGCTCCTGACCATTTATTAGTGGTCTCCAGCTCTGCCTTTGCCTGACAGTTCCTTCATATGTCTCATTGTTTTCTGCCCCATGTTTTATTCCATAAAGGAGAGGAGGCTTGAAAGCAAATTGTGTCTCTTCTCTTCCTCTATGCCACTTTCCTGGCTCCCAGCTCCAGCTCCTTCCCTACAACCTAGGAGGAAGTACTGTCTCTTTAGTTGGTCTCTCCCTGGATATTTTTTAGTTCCCGATGTATCCTACTCCATGTTCCACTCCACACTCCGCAACCACGTATGGAGACAGGCTGGCATTGCACAAGCATGCAGAAGAAACACCACATCTCCTTTGTCTGACTTCTCCAACTCGATGCTGACAGGGCCCACAGATGTGGTTCTCTTCCTTGGTCCTGATGTTAACCTGTAAAAGCCCTATCTCTCCTGAGCTTCCCTCCCCCCACTCTCCCAAGTGTTTATAGGTTTACAACCAGTGAAGAATGAAGCCCTGACCTATCTAGTGACCACATCTGAAGAAGAGGCAGAAACACTAAGATTTTCCAACAAGCTGTCACTACTCCCAGCCTCATGTCTTCTAATGGCTAGGAGGGCAGGATTTTTCAGTTCTTCCATGAACAGTACTGCTGTGTGGCTTACCTCAGTTCTCAGAGCCAAGTTGAGAGTATGGGATTAAAGCAGGCATAGAAGCAAATGGAACTTTGCTGGAGCAGGACATAAATCTGTCACCCCAAATGGATTTTTATCTCCCACATCTCTGCAGTTTTTCTGACAATTTCCAGTGCCTGCATATAAACAAATTGAGATTATTTTTCCCAGGAACTGTGAGGTAGCTCTATGAGACATTTTGCCAAAAAAGAGCTTCACTTAGAGCCCTGAGCAAGTGGACTATAAGCACCTGATTTGTCAAAACCAAGGACAGCTGGAACAAGCCCTGCATGTAACAGTGAATAAACACTATTGCAGAGAAACTGCAGGAAATGGAAATCTCTGCCAGAATCACAACACTTTCCTTCAGTGTATGGACCAGGAGGAATGTGGGGATGGGTTGGGAAAACACCACCACATTACAAGGGCAAATTAAGCTTCTGCGAGGAAGGTGCAAGCTGCAATTAACAGCTAAGTAAAACACCTGGTTTCTGTATCATGACTTGTTCCCTAGAAGCAAAACAGCATTCCCAGCTAATGACCTCATTGGTGTCATAATCCTGTAGCTATTGAGGTCTTGGCATTACATCAGTTACCGTTTTTCTTCACCCTTCTCTGTTAATGCCTTCCTCTGGCTTCTCCCCATCACAAACCAAAGTGCTTCAGCCTTCACTTGCCTCTCTTTTGACCCCTCCTGCTTTCAGTGCCAGCTCATCCTTCTGCCTGTCCATTCACTGATGGTGTTGCTTTCAATCACTACTTGGAACACTGTTCCTCTACTTGCCCTGTAGGCCTATCTTCTCCAGATTATGCTTCTGAGCTCTGGGAAACTGTTCCTGCTACTTTCTCTAGCAAGTCTCTAATAACCCAGAAGTTGCTAAAAAATTTAATATTCTTCTCTAATACTTTTCCTCTGGCTTCTTGGGAGGTTGTTTTAAAGAGAAGGGAAATACACTCCTTGCTAACAGGGCAAGAAACAATATAACTGCAACAAGTAAGAATTGTTGGATGTTAGGAAAATGTAGACATGGTAGGAATAAGGATGCACTGGACCAAAGAAGATGGGAAATCTGTAGGTTTGTAGGCCTTAGTGAAGAGGACAGAGCAACATGTCTGAAGTGTTACTTTGGGTAGAAGCACGAAGTGGAAAGCTCAGTAGTTCCAGTTTCAAATATCTTTTTGCTCCTTCTGGGATGATTCTTAGGAATATCCTTTATTGCAGTGTAAGGGTCATGCAGCTCTATGCTTTACGGTCCTTTCCTCTACCTTTACTTCCACCTAATCTAATGCACAGCTCAAAATGTTGTCTTGCACACCTGACATCAGATGTACCTCTTTTTATCTGAAGCAAAACTGTCTCACTAAAGTCTGTGGGATGAGTAGAACCAAACCACTGATGATGAGGGAGCAGAGGATAAAGCTGTGAGCAGGTTTCCAAACACAACTCCAGGAACCAGCTGTGATTTTAGCAACAAGTTCTACCACATTCATTCCAGGGTAAAGTATCTGATGCCTTCAAAGTAGAGGGGCTTTTCCCCTCCTCCCCCTTTTTGGCAATTTTCATTCTTGGGGTAAAAATTCAGCGTGCAGAGTGAATTAAAAAAAATCCAAACCAGGACTTGCTATTTTGCCAGCTTATCTAGAGAAATGTCACCTCACACAGTATCACCCTTAGCCAAATACTGACTCACCAACAAGGGCCTAGCATTGAAAAAGGAGAGAGGGTATACCAGATGAAAGATCAGCTCTCTCTCTTGGAAGGTTGGCAGGGAGTGAGAGGCACATGTTTGAATCAAAAGGACCTGAGCAGTGTGGTTAAAAGCCAGGACGCAAGGGGGATCCTTTGTTACTGCTTGCTGCGGAGAGGTACACCCTCCTCTCCAAGGGGGGTTGTATTCAAAACATGACTTGGAGCCCTAAGATGCCGCACCCAGCTGAGGCTCCCAGCAGGTAACTGTTTGCTTTTCTCTGGAGAAGGGTTTGGGCCCAGGGAAATGGTGTTCAAACACAGGTCTCTGCACAGTCCAGTACCTGGTAACTCTGCCCTAGCTCCACCTTGGTCCTGAGATAGCTTGGTCTCCCAGCATGGGTTGTGGGTATCCTGTGTTGTCTCCAAAGGGAGCTCTGTTTCCTGTTTCCAACTTTTTATTACACCAGTGAAATCACTCATATTTGCCTGCCTCTGTTCAGTGCTTTGAGGTCCACAGGAAATGTTCAAAGCACGCAAATAGCTAAATAAATAATGGCACACATTGCCCCTGCTCAAACAAAATACCATCATGCTACCAGTCACTCTCGGGGACAACTTTTCCAGTATCCTCTATCAAGTTTAGCCCTGCAAGTGGAGACACAAACCATTATAACCTCTGCTTTTTGAGCCCACAAAATGCGGTTTACTTAATTTCTTCCCTTCCAGTGTATTTTTGGGTTGTTTGTGAAGAATATGCCTGTTTGACAAGGCCCCTGCCTCTTACGCCTAGTGGATCCTGGCAGATGGAACCAGACATCAAGGCTCTGGTGAACATGCCTAAAGGCAGCACAACTGCAGCCTTTCTTCCTTCCAGGGGTGCTGATGCTGGAAGCAAAAGATCTCTGGAACAAGCCCTGATATGAGGCAGTGAGCGTGTTGGACCTTATAGTAGAGGAACCACGTGTATGAGTTTCCTGCTGCATGAATGAAGCTGGCCAGGCCTGATTCATCACTAAGGCATGCTGGAGAAAGAGAAGGACTCAGCTCATTTCCTTTGTATTTTATTTGTTCATGCACATGTTGTGATCCCAAAAGCACGAGGGAACAGAGGAGCTGCATACCAGGACAGCAAGCGGTAGGAGGAGAGGGGATGAAGAAGGATGGAGGCTAGGAGAAACCTTACCTCCCTCCATGCACTTTCCCCTTTTCTCCACCATTCCTTGGGTTCACAGCTAAAGCACTGCTGGGACACATGGGTTCTGGCAAGGTGCACAGAAAGATATTGTAAAGGTTGTTGGAAGCCAGTGGGACAGGAGCAATGAAGACAAATGATAAATGTTAAATGACTGTAAGTAGTGGATAAGTGACAGTAGAAATGTTCACTGTTGGTATTTGTTTCCACATTTGATTGTCCTCCCTAGATGCTAAACCAGACACCTTCCTGACTGATATAAAAATATCCTTGAAGATGTGACCATTCTTATCCCCATCCAGGGTAGAAGAAAGCAGGAGGGTAACTGGCTTTTTGAGTCACAGTTTATTGGAAGAAGTGTTTGGTGTGTGTTTGCATGGGTTGCTTATGCTTATGTAAAAATGTCTCATAAGAATAACCCTATAAGCTATCAGGAATGAAGGGAGCCCAATGGCATTTCTTTCTACTCCTAAAATAAGCCTTGAATCCCAGCATTTAATTCCCAGCTGACTCTGTCCCCATCTGGAGAACAGACTGTAAGGGGCACTGCCCAGACCACCAGTCCCTTCTTTGGTGGTCATTGCAGGGCTGGCATAGCATCCCTTGTTGCACTTCAAAGCACTGAAGTCTTCCTGAGCAATATTTCTTCTCTCAGCCTGCAACATCTCTCCTCAGCTGTGGTCATGGCAACAGCAGCAACCACAGCGTGGGAGGTAGCAGCCTTCAACATCAGGCTGGAAAGATTTTCACAGCTTAGGGTAAATCACTACTTTCAGAATTGATTTAAGGGCATAATTATTCGTAAATGGAGGGATTTTCTGGCAAACATATGGGTTTGTAATTGAGGAGACAAGTACACTCTTGCAATCCTACTTTTCTTATGGCCATCACTGCAGGGTCCTGGGACATCATCCTACATAGAGGAGGTAAAACAGGGTTCAGCACAGAGTGTGCATGAGCTCCTGTTTCCCTTGCCCAACAGGATCTGCAGATGGAGCTTCCCAGATGCCAGCAGATTCTGACCTGTGTGTGACTGCAGCCCCGACCTGCCAGCCCTGCTTGGAGAAAGGAGAGGTCCTGCCTTGTGGTCTTTCACGGAATAACAGTCAATGCCTCAGTAGTGCAAAAGCAGGAGAATGCTTTCACTGCAGTGTTGGGGGATGTATCTGAGCAAAGCAGAAGCAACAAAGATATTTTCTGTGCAAAGCTCAGTCAAGACTTCCATCGTCACTATCTTCCCTGAAGACGTAGGTAGGACCGATGTCTCTATAGTCTGTGGTGCAGTGGATGCCGGAGCCAGTAAGGAGGAAATTGCCCATAATCTAGCTCAGCTTTCTTTAAAATAATTAACACTGAACACATACAATTCCTGGAGACATACCTTTCCCACACCTACCTAAAGGATTTCACTATTGCCCAAGAAGGAAATAAAAAGACATCTCACACTTTTCATCTCTTGCCTGATTTTAAAAGTATTTTTAGAATATTTTGTGGAAATCCTATCCTGGGGTTAAAGATGATTACATATAAATAGTACACTATTCCGTAAGGGAAGTGTCTCCTAGGAAGATGGATATAACTGGACAATGGTTTTTTGTGAGATGGCACAACTCTCCATGTCAGGCTTGCCTTTTTCCAGCACTGTCTAGGGCTGGCTGTTCTGTCAGGTGAAGTTATCATGAATCTTTAGCTCTACAAGGTTCCAGAGCTGTCTTAATTTAGTTAATGTTAATTTTTCCATTCGTGCAGTTGTAAAAATGTGGAAAAAAAAATAATATATATATGTGCTAAACCCATAAACTATGTCAACTCTCAGGAAAAAAATATACTTTATTCATTAAAACTAAACCTTGTGGGTCTGATTCTGCTTCTATTAATAAAAATAATACCTTGATACTGTGGACAAACGGTTCAAATAAATTGTGCAAGTTCTTTGCTTTCACATCAGTGTACAAAGAAAATCGAAACTGAATGCACTATACTAGAGAAAGGACAGGCAACACTTCAGCCATAGTGTATGCTGCTCACCCAGGCCAATGTGCTCTACAAATCACAGCATAAAATCGTGGTATTTTTTGTGAGAGACATACTTCCTGCAGCTAGATCTGTTTTTACAGTGGCTCCCGAATTTCAATTGCCTGTCAGTGCCAGAAATCATAAAAGGTATGTGGAAATGGTTCCACTGCATGTTACAAGTGACAGGTTAATGTTAATGAATACTGATTAGAAATGTTGAGGTTTAAAAATGGCTTCATGACCCCCGAAAATTTAAAAAATATTCCTTTAATTACTATGGTGCTTCGCTTCATAAGCAGAACAGCTTTATTGGAATTTTGCTCATATAATCATCAATAGAAGTTCTCACTCATTGAATGCGTTTTGATGAATAAGGATAGACAGTCTTGGATGATAAATTTCTCAGATATGTTGCAGGAAAAATTACCAGAAATGCTCCTGTTTGCACACAGACCTTAATGTCCCCAAAGGAAAGAAAAGCAACAGACAAATTACACCTTCAGTTCGAGCCTCCACCTTAGTGTTAAAAGTCTCATATAAGACGGGAAAAAAACGGAAGAGCTGTGCCAAGCTACTTCCTCTGCCCCTCGTTTGCAGCCGAGGGACTGGTATCATCCCCTGGTCAGGGTGTGACAGGCTGTCCTCCTCCTCTTTTTCTTCCTCCCGTGGCCCAGGCCCTCAGCGCGGAAAGGACTGTGGCGGTCCCCGAGGGACATTCGAGGGGCTGCTGCTTCTGGGTACAGAGCAGTAACCTCCCCGTCGAGGAGAGGAGGCAGATCCTCCTGACAGACAGAAAACCGTACAGTTCCTACTTCCTTCCGGCGTCTCTTTTCTGTTTATAGTTTGGATGTGATTTGTTCCCCACTTAGCTGAAATTCCCGTCGTTATAGGGACGGGGAAGCTGTTTCTCATAGCATAGAAGGCTTGGCCCGGGGCGGCCGGCGCGGGCCCCCGCAACCCGTCTCCCCGGAGGGAAGCCCCGGCCAGGCTCTCGCTCCTCTCCAGCCCAGAGGAGCCGGCCTTTCCCGCACGCCAGGACGGGACGAAAAATAACACCAAGGAAAAGTCCCCGGTGCTCTGAAGTGCGTCGGGAGGCAGAGAGCCCCTAGCCTCTGATGGGGTGTAAAGTCGGGTCTGTAGAGAAAAACCAAGCGGAGAGCCGAGCCGGGACAGGAGCTTGTGCTGCAGGGAGGTTTCTCCTCTCTAAGGCAGAGTCCAAGCTCACGGTAGAGTTGGAAGAGAGGCAAGAGCTTTTCCCCAAAGGACAATGTCCCGCTCTCGGCTCGCAGCCCCGTCTACCTCTTCGTTTCCCGGAGATTATCAGCGAATTTTCTTTTGCATCTCTGTTCGCACTCACCCCTCGAGGAGGCAAGTACAGCACCGCGGAGCCCCCCGCGGAGCCCCGACGAGCGCGGAGCCGCGGGCGGGCAGCGCGGGGTCCCTACAGCCGCTGGAGAAGTCCGGAGGAATGTCTGGCTACCTGTGCCCGTCATCGGAAGCAGGTCATTGGGGTAGTCAAATCCTGCCCGCAGGACACGTAGGGTTTTGTTTTGTTTTGTTTTGTTTTTGTTTTTGTTTTTGTTTTTTAATTTTTAAACTTTTTTCTCTCTCTTTTTTTTTGTTTTTCCTTTCTCCCCCTCTCCCACCCTTTCTTTCCCAAAGACAAAAGAGAACGAAAGAAACAAAATTCCAGTTTCCAAAGGAGTAAGTAACAGTCCCGAGGAGTCCTCGGTAGAGCCGATGCCCTGGTGCCACTGGAAGGGACAGGGACGGCGGCGTGCCAGCTCGTGGATGGTCCGGGATGCTCCGCTCCGCATCCGCGCTTGTGGACCGACGGACACGGAGGGAAGCGCGCCCCGACCAGGTAGCCGTTCGAGGTAAGTTGGCGTGCCCTCGTTTCTCCTCCGCTTCCCAGACCGCTCCGTGCACCCAGGGTTGCACATACAGTCGGTTGCCACCCGAAACACGCCTTCCCCGGGGGAAGCTGCCCCGTGGGGCTCGCTGCAGTGCGGGTTGCTCGGGGGAGCGGGGCGCAGCTCGCCGCCATCTCGGCGGCTCCCTGCAGCCTACTCCGGCCCTGCGGCCCACAGTGAGCCTCTCCTTGTTGCAGTTCAACATCTTCCATTTAGTTTTCGGAGGACACGAGTGTCGGAGTGGAGGCACGGAGTTTCCCCGGGGGAAGGCGGGAGAGGGTCGGCACGGCACGGCACAGCAGGGCGGCGGGAAGCCTGCGCCAGCCTCTCGGCTCTTTCCCCGATTCCATCCTTTTCCTCGTCCCGGGGCGTGGGGCTCCCTGAGCCTCACCGAGAGTCCTGCTGTCTTCTGGGTGCTAGGCTGGAGGCGAGAAGGTCCCTGGAGGCCCCTGAGGGCAGGTTCCCGGCGGGGCACGGCTGCAGATCCTCCTTGGTTTGGAGCTCTCCGGAGGTCACCACGCAGTCTTGCTCGGGGTCATTGCTGTTGCCAGCCCCTCGCTTTTTGTCCTCTTCCTTCTTCCACTTCATCCGCCGGTTCTGGAACCAGATCTTGATGTGCCTTTCGGTCAAGTTCAACATGACAGCCAGCTCCACACGCCGCGGCCTGGAGATATACTTGTTGAAGAGAAACTCCTTCTCCAGCTCCAGCAGCTGTGCCCGCGTGTACGCCGTCCTCGTCCGCTTGTTCTCCTCCGGTTCAACTACATAGGACCCCCCTGGAGAGAAGCGAGAGTCAGTCTCGGCCCGGCCGGTCACCCCATCGAGCTGCGAGGGCCACATCCCTGCACCCCTGTGCGGCGTGGAAGGACACGCGGGGGAAACAAGCGGGGTGAAGGAGAGGACTCGGGGAGCTCTCCGGCTGGGCACAGTGAGGTGGTGCTCGTGGCGGCAGTCACAACTGCTGCTATTTTATTTTATAATAATTTAAATTTTTTTAACAGTAATTTGGATGAGATTTTAGGGGAAGTGCCGTCCCTCGAGCCGTGGGAGACGCTCACGTGCCACCGTTTGCGTGTCACCGAAAGCTCCGAAGGGGTCCCGGATCTAGGGTTGGAATTACTTCCATTTGTGTAAAAAAAAATACAATTAAAAAAACCCAAACCAAACAAACAAAAAAACACAACCAACCACCAAACAAACCCACCAACCGAATGAAAAACAGACAACAACCCACCCCACACACAGAAATCAAAAGAAAACGGAAAAAAAAAAAACAACCACACTACCCCCTCCCCGCCAAAACTCCAAACCAACCAATGCGCCAAACCCAAAACCTCTAAAACAAAGCAACAATAATTCTTGGGCCTGCCGGGCCGGGAGCGGGACTGGAGCCCCTTCGTTTCGCCAGGTTGGTGAAACTTTGGGTTACTTGATCCCGTAAAAAGTGGCCGCAGCGCAATCGCCATTCCCAGCGTGGCCGCCGGTGTTGGCACTGGGGCATAGGTGATACAGGCGGCTTATCGAGAGGGGCTAGAGGTGGGCACTGAAACTCAGGGCCGCTTTCGCCAGTGCCAGACCCCAGCTGGTCACGCTTTCGGGGGTGATATCATCTGTGGGGAACGGTGATTTAAACAGATAGAAAGACACAGTCATTTCAAGAGAGCTACGTGGAGTCTCTCGCCGCTCATTTTCCTATTTCCACGATTTTATATTTATATATACAGTGTTTGTAAGTATAAACCTATGTATATAAACTTGCATATGTATTTAAATATATATTTAAATATATGTAATGTTTACTAATACAAATCGTATTATGTGTGTGTATAAGCATAAATATATATATTAAAATCAATGTATATATGTATAAAAATGTTTGTAATTTTAAATTTGTGTATAAACGCGTATGCATGTGTTTGTTGCTGGAAAAAACAAAACAAAACAAAAAAAAAAAACCCAACCAACAACTTCGTTTTGTTGCTGTAAAATAAACTAGTGCTACCGCGAAGGCGGAACGCCTGGGGTCTGTCGGAGGCCGGGCCTCAGGAGACGGTCGACAAGTTCCGGGCCGGTGGCGGAGCCCGGAGCCGGGCACGGCGGGTGACAGAGGGCCGGGCTCGGCCGCGGCCTCTCTGGGCAACTTTCCCCGGCAATAACAACGCAGAGCCCAGCAGCATCCATGGACACCTAAATCCCAAGGGTTTCCACTAAAAATAAATCCTCGGGCTATATAGTTTGCTGCATATACAGTACAAAATAGGTCGGGGTTCGGCTACGAGGGCTGCGTCGGCACAGCGCGGGGCCCCTTTAGCTCTGCGGGTGTGCTCCGGCAGGACCGATCCGGTGGTACGTGTGCCTGCACACTCATCGCACGGACCGAGTAATGCAGGGCCCCTGCTTGCACCTCCCAAGAGGTGCAAGGGAAGAGTTTTAGGCTTCCGTGGGGAAAGTTTCTTTTTTCTGCTGTTTTTGCCATTCCTTGGGTACAGTAGACAGAGAAAGAAGGTGCAGTTCAAAAGTTTGGATTTATCTTTTTTTTTTTTTTTTAAATATTATTATTTTCTAAGTAAATTCAACTTAATGAAAACTATCTGATTTTCTTTCCTCCCCTCCCCACTTCCTCCCTGGCACAACCTCTGCCGCCGTGTCCGCGGCGTGGGACAGCGTGCTCGCCTAAACCCTTGCCGGCAGATGCGCCTCCCTGCAGACTGAGGATCGCCGCCTGTCCTTCCCTCCCCTTCGGTCTGTCCCATGCAATTCCCAGACTATTTCATGGTGATTTTAATACTCTGGTCCTTTTTTCAACTGTCTATTTGAACAAAGCCATTAATATAATATTTGCCGTATAGGCGTGACGGAGGCGCAGGACACGATAACATTGTGCGGGCAGAGACAGAAATATTGTTGGGCAGCGGAACTTTCTGCCTAGATAGAGTTTCTTCCCCTCACTGGCAGCTCCGTTTCGTTTGTGCATTGTTTTCCCTGCCCTGTTTTTTTCACTCGGAAAGGTGCAATTATGGCTAAAACCCGCCGGGAAGCAGGAGGGGTGGGAGAGAGGGACCAGGACAGGAGATGGGCTCTGCATAGAGGAAAAGTCCAGAGGCGGTGGAGACGGGATCGGCGGCTACGCCCGGGGGCTTGGGGGCTGCTCCGCGCCCGCACGGTGGGGGCTGTCCCCTGCCCGCCAGCCCTGCCTGCCGCTCCCCGCCCGCTCCACCTGGCAGGTGTCTCCGCACCCCCAGCCTCGCCCTCCGCGGACCCGGCCCCCGCGTGGAGCTCACCGCGCCCGCGGACACGCCGTGCTTGGCGAGGCGGCAGCGCCCAGGAAGCGCTTGCACATTGTCTCAGCTTGGCCTCAATTAGTTAATTGGTGAAAAATAATTTGTTAATAATTGCTCAGGCGCAGGGAGCGGTGAGCCCGCCGGCGGGGGACTGGAGTGTCGGCTCCCTCCCCTGCGTTAAACCCAGCGGTAGCAGCAGCCGTAGAGCAGTGGGTTTTGAGGGGCTGGCTGGGGGGAGGCGACCCTCCAGGACCTCTCCACAGTACATCCGAGAGGTGGGAACAGGACTGGTGCAAGGGAGGGTTTCTGACCGCCGAGAGGGAGAGAAGCTGGGGAGCAGAGGCAGAGGAAGGTTGCGGGGCTTACCTGTCCACTGCCCTTTCCAGGCATGAGATTTGGTGGACTTCATCCAGGCGAAAGGTACCTGCACTCGGGGCTCCTCTATAGGCCCTGTGTCCGCCCCGTCTGCGAAAGGCAGCGCGTCCTGGTGGGGAGGAGGAAGATGAGGGTGGTGGTGATGGTGATGAAGGTGGGAGACCCCGGCATCCTCAGTGATGGGGGGCACCTCGTACGGTGAAATATCTGGCGGGCTGCCTTGCTCGAGAGCCCCTAAGGCGCTGGGATAAGGAGTCTGTTGCTGCCTGCCCATGTACAGACAGGCAGGGGGGCTGGGGTTGTAGTCCTGCGCTTGAGCTCTCTGAAACGCACACGACTCCTTGTAGAGCTGCGCCGAGGCGTAATACTGCTCCTCGGTGTTCATGGCGAGCGGGGTCAGGGGGGTCTGTCAGCTTAGGGGCACATAGGGCTGCTCCCGCTCCCGGAGCCCGGGATGCCTCTTTGACAGGTGGCAGCCCCGGCGGGCCCCACCGCCCTGCCCGGCTCCCGCCGCCTCCCCATAGGCGCCTCTCCCCACGTGAGCCCTCCCGCAGCCCTCCGGGGCGGGGCGCGGACTGTAAGAGGCCACCTGGGGTAGCCCCGCTCCCACAACCCCCTTGCCCTCAGTCGGGCCGGCCCCAGGACCCCCTACCCTTCTGCCGGGTAGCGCTCCCTGCTTTGGGATGAGGAGCCCCGCGGCAGGGGACTTGCGGGGCTGGGGGATTGCCCCGAAGTGCGGGACGCTCTGGGAGGGATGGTCCCTACACACGCCTTTCCCCTCTTCCCACTCGCTTGCCCAGGAGCGGCTTATACGCCAACACCCCTTGGGCACGGAAGGGAAATCCCTCCGAGGCCTGGGTAGATTCCTCTCCTTGAGGGGTTTGGCATCAGGGCACTTTGGCCTGCAGGGACATCTCCGCTAAGGATGCGGTGTCCGGGGACGGGCAGGGTGCGCCGAGGGGGCGCTCCCTCAGGAGGACCCATGTGCCGGAGCCCTGGGTGAAAGCCAGGACCAGCTGTTAGCCCGTTCACCCTTGTCCGGGGGGGATGCGGTCGGTGGGGACCACAATGCTATCACCAGAGTGAGCGATAGGCAGCGGATTGTTTGCCCAAAGGGTAAATTTGGGAGCCTTTCCCGCGGCTTGGGCTGCAATGTGTTGACCCTCGGAGATAATCTGCTCCAAGCTGGTGCCGGTTGACTTGGTGACGAGGCTATGAGGAGGCGGAGAGCTACCGAAAGGGACAAAGATCATTTCCCTGCCTCCCTGCACTCGGCCCGGCCGCCGCTCTCTCCAGCTCGGGCGCAGGTACGCTTCCTATGTGCCCGTCCCGCCTCCTCTCGCCGCCGCTTCCCCCGACACCGGGGCTCCGCCGCCGCCGTCGGGGCGCGCATCCGCCGCTCCGTGTAGGGCGGGTGCGGCCGGCCCGGCTCGGTTTGGCTCTGCTCGGCCAGTGGCGATGGCACCAGTGATGTCTGGTACCCTGAGCGGCGAGGCAGCAGAATCCCGGTACTTCGCTCCTGCCCCCGGTTCCGTGGGATCATAAACCCGCCCAGTCCATTACACTTAAAATGAGTTTCCGCTCTGAACTCACGCGGGTACCCCATCTCTTAGAAAGCACACTGAGCCTTTGATTCAATATTGAGCCATTAAGCGATTGCTTTCCCGAGCCATTTAACAGCAGCTCTTATGGATAAATAAACAAAAAAGGCTGTAAACCAATTATAGTGCGGATAGCGAAAAAGTATTTTATTAGCGGGAATTACCGATAGACATCGCTGCTGCTCGGGCTCCCCGCTCCTGGCACCCGCCCCCTCCATCCCCTGGCATGCTGAGCAGGGGACGTGTCCCCGCGGGGCCCACAGCCAGTGTGCGGCCAGAGGGAATCCACAGCTCCCTTAGTGGGAATTTCTCCCCGCCGGCTCAGCACGTCCGCGATGCCTCCACTTACGTCTCTTGAAGGCACGAGTGTCCTTTGATCCGGAGACGACTAGTGTTCCCACCTCAGCCCAACATCACCAGCCCCTTCCCCAGAGATCTGCTCCCCGGAGCACTTACTTCTCTGGGTTTTCCACGGGGAATCGGCGCGGACAAACAAACGCGAGGTCATAAAACCCAGAGCAAATTGATTCATCTCCAGGGAGGACCATTACCCGATGTCTTAATGCGGTCCTCTCTATATAACAAACGTTTCTAAACAGAGTAAACACTTCCCCCTACAAAGCAAATGAATTTCGTATAATTTAGAGCTAATTCTCTTTCATTCTGCCTGCGTGAGCAGGCGATAAGGACACACTTTGCCGTTCTAACAACAAGGAGGCGAGCTGCAGTGCAGGAAAACGGCCCAGCTGGGTATCCCGGCACTGCGGACCCCATCCAGGCCCTGGGTTGGTGGTGTCCGGCGGTCCACGGGATGGGGAGCTGAGCGCAGCTGGAGCCCGAGCCAAGGGGTCTCTGCTGCCTGCCTCCGCCGCCTCCTCCTCCTCCTGGGATGCAATCACTGATACTTGGCTTAAGAGTCCTTCCACAGCTGTGGGTTCCCAGGAGAAGTTTCTGAGCTGTGAGTAGGTCCCACCTAAGTACCTACTTGATGTGGAAAATGGGTGGGGTAATGGAAGAGGCAAATGAGAGTGATGGGAATGACCAACGTCCCTGCTTGCCTCAAAGCTGGGCTCTGCAGACATCACTGCATCCATACACATCACCTCAGACAGTCACAGCAGGGTGTCCATATGAGATAAGACACCAAAATGTCTTCTACCAAACTCCCAGAATTTCCTGCTCCAAGGATTTCCTGAGCGCTGTGAATGTTTTAGTCCTCAGATGATTTTTCCACACTTTAACTCTCCCCTGGAACCTTATGTAAACATTTTGCCTCCCACCACCTTGTGGCAACGTGTTCCCCAGATTAAGTGCTGCTGTGTGTGACACTGCTGACCCTGCACCTGCCTGCATTTAATCAGTCTTAATTTTCCAACAAGAAGAGCCTTGAGATGTGTAAGCACAACCTAAGAATTTAAAAGGTGCACCATTTCCTCTAGCTTTTATGTAGACTTTGAATGGTGAGCCCAGGGGCTCCTGTCTATATGTTTTCATCTCCCTGCTGAGAATTTACCCTGTCCTTACTCCCCAAGTCTGTGGTTTTGGTAGGCTTGGTGTGACAAGAAACTTGGCCGTCCTCAGTCTGTAAGTAACCACGTGAAGAAAAGATGTCTGGTACAAATATTATTAACACTGATCGATGTACAGCCAAGCTTTAACCATTGAAAACAGAGAAAAGTAAGGGACATGTTGCACACTAACACAGATTAACAATGGATCAGGTAGATTCTCCCTCACCTTAAAGCCTGTCTGGACATATGCTGCAGTTCAGCTGTATTCTAGCCTGTATTCTACCTGCTCTAGAAAGTTTTTAAGGACTGTAGAAGCCCTCATAACTTGGAGATGTTTATGACTGGTGTGTTTGGGTCACCCAGCTTTATAAATGAGCTGCAAAGCTCACACTTCCAGCTCACTGTTGTCTCTGATGCATGAGTATGGTCCCACAACTATTACAGTACAGTTGTAATTCAGGCTGAGAACAACCTCCAGATTTGAATATCTGCAGAGAAGGAGACTCCACAACCTCTCTAGCCAGCCTGTTCCAGTATTCTGTCACCCTCAAAGCAAAGAAGATTTTTCTCACATTCAAACGGATCTTTTCATGTTTCAGTTTGTGCCTGTTGCCCCTTGTCTTGTTGCTGGGCACCGCTGAAAAAGTCTAGTCCCATCCTCTGACACTCACCCTTTAAGATATTTGTCTGCATAAATAAAAATTCTTATAGTAAGCTTGCTGTTCCAAAAGATTAAACAAAAACGAATCTATGATTCAGTACCAGTAATCGAAGCATGATGGTGATAGCAGCAATGTTAAGTAGGACAGCAGGTTGTAATTATCCTCACCACAAGTGCAGGAATTTAGGTATTCAAGCATCAGTAGCACAATAACCCCACTGGAATACTTGAATTACCATATTAGATTCAAGTATGTTTCAAGGACTTGTTAAGATCTGATCACTTTCTCTAGCCTGCTCTTCGCCTGACAGAGAGGAGGCAATCCATGTGGTTTAGTCCTATTCTGTACTATATAAAGCCTAAAAATCTGCAATATAATACAAATCCCTCTGAATGGAGAGGGTTTTGCAAAGCAAAGTCACTTGTCTAATGTAATATCTTTGTGGTTTTAAAATGTATGCCAACATGTACAACATGCCTTTTGAAATTCAAGAGCATTTTCAATGTTCTTGCCTTTAAATGGTTAATATAGGGGCTTAATGTGAGTCACTGTATTTTGGAAGTCTTGTCCACTTCTTCCCCAGTAGCGCCTGACAGGCATCACTGCAGGCTGCTGAGATCAGTGAAATGTAAAACCACCTAGATGCAGTATAACCTTTTTCCCCCAGGAAAGGTGACAGGAGCATTTTGTTTGCCTTTCAATGCAAATAATTTGTGAAGCCCTCCTCAATTATCTCTCTTTACTTTATGACCAGTGATAGTTTCATCATTCCTCCCACCACTCTGACTATCTAATTAGAGTATAAAATAGTAAGGAGTCTAGTTCAGTCTCACTTCCCTAAAGTAATCTGTTTTGACTTTCTGTATCTGTATAATATTTAACGACTTCTCAGTGCTCAACACCTTTTGTGGAATCCACATTTAGGCAGAAAAGAAGTACTGAAGGTGAGTGAAACATATTCAAGATAATCTCTTTTTCTATCTCATCTCTGCTCAAACCAACACAGGAAAACTGTATCTGTGTCAAGGGACTTTAGTGGGAGAAGAAGCTGACTGGGAAACAGAGCTTTCCCAGGGATTGATTTTTAACCCCCCACCATGACTGTATCTAGCAGAAAGGTAACCTTTCACAAAGTTGGTTAATAATCAATAACCATGTGAAAACAAATCTGTCTTTCCCTCTCAGCACTAACGATAAAAATGAGAGCACGAATTATTCTATCTGCCCTAAAGTAAGACCGGTTCATCAGTTTTGGGTTTTTTTTTTTTTTGGCAAGAAGCTTTTTTAGGTCTCAAAGCGATTCAGCATAGGCACACAGCAGCTTCAGTTTACTCTTCCCACCGTGCATCAGCTTCTTCACACTGCAGGTGTGGGCCACAGCTTGAACTGCAGGAAGACACGTTTACGTAAGCCATTTTGAATAAGACCTTGTTTAGCAAATATATAGGGAAGTTGCACTGGGAAGGCTGAGAATAGTAGAGGATCTTATATATGTAGTCTCTTTTTGCTTTTTCTATTTTACACCTTTTTTTTT
The DNA here is from genome assembly GCF_003031625.1 of Empidonax traillii. NCBI lineage: Eukaryota > Metazoa > Chordata > Aves > Passeriformes > Tyrannidae > Empidonax > Empidonax traillii. The sequence goes on from NW_020956119.1 coordinate 383,940, forward strand.
TTTTTTTCCATCCCCAATATCAGTGATTTCATTTTCTGGTAGGGATGGGAAACACAATTTCATTGTCTTGTAAGAAGAGTTGAGGGATTACTTTTGAATATTGCGAACCTTACCACAGAAAACATAGCTATTTCATGTTGTCTGCCCCGCACAATTTTCTGTTTTCAAATTAATGTTTATTATACCAGATAGGAGTAGAAAAAATCAATTCACACACACACATATATATATATATTCATATAGTTACAGCAAAAGGGATCCAGGGCAGAATCATAACCCTGAAAGAATTCCTTCTCACATCCCTTGCCTGCTTGATTTTTTCCCCAAAACCCCAGGCTCTTTGAGACATATCAGGTTTGGGGCTCAGACAGAACCTGGCCACGCAGGTGGCACCTGGCAGTTCTCACCATAGTCCTCCACTCTTGTTTGTCCTTTTTAACTTTGCCTGACTTCAACCATATGAGCTGAAATTTTCCATTCTGTATCTCTGCCTCTCACCAAACATGTGGGGAAACTTTCCTTAAAATTTTTTGTACGGGTACGAAAGGGAAGCTGGGAGACCGTGACACCCAGCAGCTGGCTGTGTGGAGAGGGCATGGAGTTGTTGCCTTCTCTGCAAGTCTCTCCAAACAGCAGCGATCATGTATCTCTGATCACAAACCAGAGTAGGGGACTAGAATAGCTGACACCTGGAGACAGCAGCTCAATACAGAATTTTCCTGCTCTGTTTTCTTAGCTGCTGTGTCTCTTTTCTGGGCATAAGTATGTTAGAAGTCCTGCTGGGATGTTGTCCTACAGCAGTGTCCCTCCAGGCCAATCTCACTGTGCAAAGCTGACTACATTTAGTCAAACTTCGAACTGCTGTGCATCACTTAGCAGCTAAGTTCTTTACAACTCCTTTACAAGAATAAGCAGATTCCCGCCCCGGTCCTCAGGACTGAACAACAGCTCCCTGCTTCGCAGTTGTGATATTGAACCCAGTAGCAGAAAAGTTGGGAGATATCTCCATCCTCCAACCCTGGGCATGGAGGAGGAAGGTGATTTATGCAAAAGACACATAAGATGCTCACCCTTCAGAGGAAAGCATTTAAAGGTCTAGGTTTGGGCATGCTACCAGCTCAGCTCTGGGTGACATCCAAGAGTGCACCAACCAGACCTTTTTCTACTTCCCCATCCCTGCTCACAGGGAAAATCATGGATGTAGAGGTCAGGAGAGAAGAGGATGTGCTCTCACCAGCCCTATGCCCAAGTGGGAAGCAGAACCTGGGCTGAGCTGCTGGGTGCCCCAGTAGGTCTGACCAAAGGGACATAATGTAACCCTGATGAATCCCTTGGGTTAAATTTTCCATTAGTTGTTTCCAGCTGCAAACACCTTGCTTTTCCGGGTGACTGGTCTGCAGCAGCTTGAGGTACTCCCAAGAGAAGGGGAAACTTTTGGGGAGTCTGGTTTTGAACACCAATGCCACAAGAACTGGGCTCTGGAAGTGTCTTGACCCCCTCTAATGCTGTCCACACAGGCTTTTCCATAGCTGGTGGGTCCACTAGCACTTCTGAGCAGTTTTAACCTAATCACCCTTGACCTTACATGGATTTCAGGAGGTATTTATATAGTTGTGCAGTGATTGAAATCCATTTGAAAATCAAGGCACTAGATTTCACTGTTCCCTCCATAACTGATACCACATCAGCCCTAGGGGTGCTGTGAACATTTCAGACTCCACAGAAAGAAGTGCTACGAAGAAGTCCAGAAGGAAACATACTCCTCTGTCCTCTGAGCATGGGTGCTATAAAATCAACAGCGACAAAGTCTTGAACTGAAGGACCTCAGGAGGCAAAGTAGAACAAATGCAGATTTCTTTTAACTGAGTTTGGTTATAACATATTGTAGATAAACAAGGAGCTCTGGGAAGGAACAGGACAGTAGGAGACAAAATGCCATGTCAGAGAATATGTGGATGTGGTATCAACTGAAGCTTTTCAGTCAGCTTCCTTGCTTGTAATTCCTTGCCTGTGTAATACACTGCAAGGGGTCTAGTTCTTGTGTTTCTCCAACAAGGGAGGTGAAATATATCTACACATTACATGTTCATTCAGTCATTAATACAGGTTGAATTCTAAGTATTTTAAAAATTACATTTTTTTTTTTATTAATTGACACCTGCCTTATTAAATGTTTTTAGGACCTCTTGTGTTTTAAAAAATGAAGGAAAAAAAATAAAATTTCCTTACAGATAATTCAGCAACACAAAAGTAAGCAGAACCAAATTAATAATATGGATTTCTCACTTGCTCAAGACAATGGCCACTATTTTCCTCTGTGTATAAGAGAATCTAAATATTTATTGTGTAGTATAACATCTCTTAGCTTTGCTTATTTATGTATAATATACTGTTTTAAGTGCATAGACATACTATGGATCCATGTAGCTTCGAATATTTCCACTTATCTGCAAAATATACCTGCTTGCCTCTCTTGCCCCTTTCCTTACCTTTTGTTTCCTCACTTTCATTTGCTTTCTCTTTCACTTTTTCTATCCTAATCTTCTTAATTATATTTCCATCTAGTATTTCCCAGTCCCTTAATTACATATTTATTTCCTTGTTTTGTATACCATTTCTGGTATTTATATATTTATTTCTGCATAAGATTTGCAAGTCCAGCTCAAGTTCAAGAAGCTGTGATTTAAACCTGCAGTTACATAGCAGACTAGAAAAAAACACTATCTTTATGAAGTGATGATGAGCTGTACATACAAAATGGGTATAGATTTGCACATTTAAATGAAAGCTTGACTAGGTTGTTATTCACTGAATGATACATGTAGGTTTTATTGCTCCTTACCTGCACACTGGAAAGCACGTTGTCAAAGCTTGAAATGATTTTATGTACTTGAACACCACCTGATTTAATGCATCAGCTGACAAGGACAAAGACATTGATTAAATGTCCTGCCTCAGGTGTCCAGAAGGCTGGAAAAGGTTGTCCCCTCAAACTAACCACTGAAACTTCACCCAGTAATCATTAACTCAGTATTTGGTCCAAGCTTTAGGAATAACAGGAGGCTTTAAAAAGTGGCAGTCAGAAAACACTCAGTGTGATTTAGGAGACTATTTGAGGTAGAGTCGAGTGATAAGAGTCTCTCTTGATTGGTAAGAAATGCACCGGGGTTTGATCCTTGGAAGGACACCTCTGGACTCTTAGCGAGCAGGGAGAGAGCCCAAAGGGTGCACGGTGAGCACACAGTGCTTGCAGGGGGATTGTAAGACAGTCATTACTCTCACTTCATTTGAATTTGTTAAGGCTCTGGGCTGGCCTGCACTGTCTCTTTATAAAGGTGGTGTGCACTGCCAAGGAGCAGTGCAAGGAGCTTGAGCCAGAGAGGTTGCGCCAGGTTTTAAACTTTTAAGTGCCACTTGGTGATCTTCAACAGAGCAACATCTAGCCACTGGGTTTCTAGACAGGCATGACCATTAGATCTTATAACTTGAGAGTGTTCCCTACATTGCATCTACAACGGTTTTTCAGTCAGTAAAATCCATGTGACATCGCAGAAACCTTGTCAAGAGTCATTTCATCATAGCAACTGAAGGAAGTGAGACATCACCTTGCAGGAAAGAAGCTTTCAGAAACCATACAGCCATCCTGGCCACGTTGTTCCAACACCAGCACAACCTAGGAGACTACCTCCTCTAGAAATAATGTGCAGCCCAAACACCCAGAGCAGCATAAGGCAGGCAGAGGCTCAGGGGAAGGAAGGCACCTGGCCCAAGAATTAACCCCAGTGAAGGACACCAGTCTCCCATTCTTGTTTGATGTCCACTTCCTACTCCCCGTTGTGGTTAGAAAACCTCCAATGGAATACGTTAGTGCTACTGTTGCCAAAACTAGCCTCTTAACCTAAATGATCCTCTCGTGAACCTCAAATAAAATCAACTATTTAGTGCTTAGCTCATTTGTGCAGCAGAACTGTTAATATGGTTGTCTAGTTTATGGAGCAGCCAGGTTCTGGTTAACAGTGCAAGAGTGTAAGAAGGCAATGAGTGGTCTATTTTCTATGCACACTGGAGCAGAAAACTGTATATAAAGGAAGTTCTTCTTGTAGGTGCAGCATGTTAAAAAGCTTTCACCTAAAATTATATAGCCTGACAAACAATATAAAAACGTAGATTGCCCAATAAACAAATAACATATCAGCCATTTATACAAAACCATACTACTTAAACTCTTCAAGCTTGAAATGACTATGTATTTTTTCCCATTAAAATGTTATGGTCTATGTATAAATTGTTTTAAATTCAGATTTGATATCAGTGTGTTTTCAAAGCGTTGATGGATTTAACACTTCTCCCAAGATGAAACATTAGCTCTGAGTGGATGCGGAATTATCTGCAAGGATTTGGTCTCATGAAAGGTGTCTCTGCCCACGGCAGGGGAGTTGGAATTAGATGATCTTCAAGGTCCTCCCACCCAAAACCATTTTATGATTCTGCGATTTCTTTCCCATCTGGAGTCAGGACACATGGGGGTAGCAGCTGCCAGGGCTCTGGTGCCCTTGCAGGAGCCAAGCCGGAGCAACGGAAAGGATGCTGAAGGAAACAATCTCTTCTGGAGGGGAGGCCACACAGCAAACACCCTCTGTGCCCTTCCCTGTGGTTTCACCCAAGGTCCTCATATCTTTTTTATTGAGTTAGATTTAGACACTCCAAGAGCCAAAGGGGAAGACTGGTCCACATTAGAATTCAGCAAAGCAAAAGTTCCTGCTCTCCCTTCTGCCATCCAGTGGCTTGTACTTGCACCTTGTGCTGCTTACCACCTCAGCCACCCCTCTCAAACCAAACCCAGGTAGAGGTCACTCACTCTGCCTCCATGCCCCTGCCTTGCCTGCACCTCTTTTCTTCCTTAGGGCTGCAATTGTTCCCAGTGTACAGTTGTAAATGTTTTAATTCCCCCTCTGCAGGAGCAGCAAGGCTGGGCTCTAGAGGATGCCCGCCGCAGACCACAAAGCTGCATGTTTTTTTCCACAAGGCTTTTCCCCTCAAGTACCAGGCAGCCAGCCAAGACCTGAGAGACAACGCCTGAACCACACATGGGAAAGGCAAAGGGCCTCTGCTAATCGCTGACTCAACATAAGCACCAGGCAGATGAACACGTGTTTAATGCATGTGTCTTCACCTGCCACGAAGGGAACAGCTAATTCAGGCTTTGACATCTGTAGTTAAGTGAGCCTACCTGTCTTGTTGTTTTAACTTGGCACTATCTGCTAATATAGAGGCATGAACTACACATTTTTGAGAGAAGGAAGAAGTGGAAAGTTGTGCCCAAAGCCCTGAATTCTCTTCTAAACACTGCCATTGTCACAGCAATAGTCTGATACAAATGGTGATGCACACATGATACCTCACCTGGGTGAGGTGTTAATGCGGATGTGCTGGGCTGCTCTCATGTCCCTCACTTGCCTGTTTTCCTTCCCACAAACAGTCGGGTCTGTGCCTGGAGCCTGAGCCATGCCAGTCACTTAGCATGGTCTCATGGGGACCAAGCAACACTCCTGTCTGATCCTTACAGAGGTCATACCGTGCCCAGCCAGTCACCAATAGTCCCTTTGCCATTGGAAGACAGCATCCTCCTGGTATCCACTGGCCACATCTCCCACCATCTTGTCACTGACATGTATTCAGCTCCCGCTAAAGGTCCATTTGTCAGCTGCCTTGTGGTCAAGGTATCACTCTTACGCGTTCAACAGTGGGGGTGACTTCTCTGACCTGTAACTTGTGGCTGTCCTAGAAGTATGCCACAAGCATCCCTTCATGATCCACTGTGGCTTGGGATAGGATCACCCTTGCACCCTTCTCTTTCAGACTCTCACTTAGGTCACTGCCCCTGAGTAAATCACTCTATCCATGACATGGTAAACATCACTGGGTAGCTATTGATCTAGGGCAACTCGAGACAGACAGCTCATGGCAACTTCTCAACTAAATTGATTTCTATCAACATCTGTGTAGGAAGCTCTTCCCATGTTTCAGGATGTTTCTAAATAGTGCAGTCCCCTGACTGCACTAGCTGTCCGGCAGCCAAACATCTTTCCACAGCTAGGCAATTCATGGAAACCACCACATGTAGAGGGTGTCTTCACTGTGCCAGTAGTGAACTCCCTCTGGAAGTGCTGCTGCCTTATGGGATGACAGAGATCAAGGCCTCGTGCCTCCACCTAGACTTGTGACCTTCTCCAACAGTCAGAGAGCCACCAGCCACTGCATGTCTCCAAGTACAGGCTCACCCATGTGGCCCTGACAGGAGAGGGTGCATGTGAGCAGCATGGGGCCTTAACAGTGTCTCAGCTAAAGAGGAAAGAACTTCTGTCTACAAGACTGGGGAAGACAGAGCAGTTTCTTGCCTCAGGAAACAACACAGAAGTTCACTTCAGTCAGGTCACCAAGGAACTTGGCCTCCCTCACAAAGACCATTCCCCCAGCCCTCGCATCTGGTCTGTATATTTGAATCATGGAATCAACAGGGTTAGAAAGGACCTCTGAGATCATCAAGTCCAATCCTTGATCTAACACCACCATGGTTACTAGACTATGGCACCAAGTGCCACATCCAGTCTCATCTTAAAAATCTCCAGGGACAGAGAACCCACCACTTCCCTGGGCAGCCCATTCCAATGCCTGATTATCCTCTCTATAAAAAATTTCTTCGTAATACCCAACCTAAACGTCCCCTGGTAGAACTTAAGACTGTGCCCTCTTGTCTTACTGAGAGTTGCCCGGGAAAAGAGACCAACCCCCACTTGGCTACAACAACTTCCTTTCAGGTCGTTGTAGAGAGTGATGAGGTCTCCCTGGAGCTTCCTCTTCTCCAGGCTAAACAACCCCAACTCCCTCAGCCTTTCCTCACGCGACTTGTGCTCAAGTCCCTTCACCAGCCTCATTGCTCTTCTCTGGACCCGCTCCAGCATCTCAATGTCTTTCCTGAATTGAGGGATCCAGAGCTGAACACAATACTCCAGGTGTGGCCTCACCAGTGCTGAGTACAGGGGAGGGATCACTTCCCTGCTCCTGCTGGCCACACTGTTCCTGATGCAGGTCAGGATGCCACTGGCC
>NW_020956119.1:391404-403904 GCF_003031625.1 Empidonax traillii
TGATCCAGCCCAGGATGCCATTGGCCTTCTTGGCCACCTGGGCACACTGCTGGCTCATGTTCAGCCTCCTGTCGATCAGCACCCCCAGGTCCCTTTCTGCCTGGCTGCTCTCCAGCCACTCTGTGCCCAGCCTGTAGCGCTGCAGGGGGTTGTTGTGGCCAAAGTGCAGGACCCGGCACTTGGCCTTGTTGAACTTCATCCCATTGGAGTCAGCCCATCTCTCTAGTCTATCCAGGTCCCTCTGCAGAGCCCTCCTGCCTTCAAGCAGATCAACACTCCCACCCCAGCTTGGTATCATCTGCAAATTCACTAATGATAGACTCAATCCCCTCATCTAAATCATTAATAAAGATGTTAAACAGGACTGGGCCCAGCACTGATCCCTGGGGGACACCACTGGTGACCGGCCACCAGCTGGATGTTCACCAGCACTCTCTGGGTCTGGCCCTCCAGTCAATTCCTAACCAGGCACAGAGTGCCCCTGTCCAAGCCATGGGCTGCCAGCTTTTCCAGGAGTATATTACGGGAAACAGTGTCAAAGGCTTTGCTGAAGTCCAGATAGACTACATCTACAGCCTTCCCCTCATCCACCAGGGGGGTCATCTGATCATAAAAGGATATCAGGGAGATCAGGTTGGTCAGACAGGACCTGCCCTTCCTAAACCCGTGCTGGCTGGGTCTGATCCCTTTTCCATCTTGTAGGTGTCATGTGATTGCACTCAGGGTGATCTGCTCCATAACCTTGCCAGGCACTGAGGTCAGGCTGACAGGTCTGTTGTTTCCCAGGTCCTCCTTCCAGCCCTTTGTGTGGATCAGTGTGACATTTGCCAACCTCCAATTATCTGGAACCTCCCCAGAGAGCCAAGACTGTTGGTAAATGATAGAGAGTGGCCTGGTGAGCTCTTCTGCCAGCTCTCTCATCACCTTAGGATGGATCCCATCTGGTCCCATGGACTTGTGAGGATCCAGGTGGCTCAGCAGGTTGCTAACTGAAGTGTATTTGTGGCTAAGCACAGAGGAGAAGGTGTCCTATAGATGATGAAGAAATGAGGCTGCACACACACCATGATTCAGTTTTTGGGATTCTCCACAGAGCTCTCTCTGTGTTTCCCCTTTCTTAGAGTTCTTTGGTAAACAGCAGCTGGTATTGTCATTCAGTTAACTAGAATTCCCAGGACTTTTTGCAAACTCAGTGTTTTGATTCACATACTCCTTCTCAGCTCCAAGGTCAAAACACTCCCTCTTGATTCTAATTAACTGAATGCAGGTGCTGCTGGCTTAACTTGTTCCCACAGTGTCCTACCTTAGACTTCCCTGCAGCTTCTCTGTGTAGACATGAAAAACACTGGCTGGCGTGCACAAGAACCAGGGACGAGTATATTCTGCAGTGGAAAGATGTCCTTGAAGGAAGTTGATGCATCAAACTTTGCTCCTGGACTCTCTTGAAGACAGTTTTGTTTCTGTTTGGTTGGTTGCTTTTTTGTTGTTTGGTTTGTGTCTTTTTTTCCCAAGCAGTAAAAGAGCCTGGGTTAAGAGCCTGCTGTGATCAGCCAGGTCAGGTCTTGCTCTTGTTGCCCCTGGGATACACTGTAGGTGCCCATGTCAGACACTGGTTTTTTGGCCACAAGACTTGGGAGATTCAATTTTCCAGACTATCAAGGCTTTTTTTCCCTTGCCTATATACAAACAAAGATCTTGCAAGTTGCTTACAACTGTAACTGGTTGTTACAGGTGTGCTTTGTGAAGTGTTCATGAGTGCAGAAGAGCTGTACATGCATGCATGAATTCTATGATACTCTTAAAAGAAGTTTATAATGTTAGAAAGTTAGGAGGTTAGGGCTGCAGCTGATGAGTACATCAGAAATGTCAGTTTAGACCATTGGGATAAGCACCCCAGAGCTGCCTGAGCTGAAGCTGTCACTGGCAGGGACAGAAGCTGTGACTAGGTTGGAACTTGTTTGAAGGTGACTGGAAAGTCACTCTAGAGGGATTATAGAAAAATAGTGTTTAAAGCATTCACTGACAGTAGGGAGATAAAAACCTCAAAAAAGGGAGAATTTTTTTTATTTGTTTTAACTGTAAGTGAAGAACAAGTGTGAAAGAAAAGAGGTATGGCTGACCAAGACCCTATTTTGAGACAAAAAAACCCCACCTGCCACTAGAGCAGGGATGGAGCTAAAACACTCTCCAGAGAAATGGGACTGCTGACTCAAACCCCCTGCTGCCTAAGAAAGCTCTGGCCCAGGATCATTACCAGTGCTTTGCCTGTTGCAGAAATGTTTTCAACTGGAGAATTAGAGTGGCATTTGCCCTGACCTAACTGCAGTTCTCCCCAGGACAAGCAGTCGAGTGAACAGATATCTTAGCGCAATCAAAGAAGTTCTCATGCCAGGGAGTATCCTGGGTTATTCCTGGGTGGTTATCCTGTTCATCTCCTCCTTGCTAGGCATTCCCTGGCCACTGCTGGGTAGTGAATACCCAACAGCATGGATCTTCAGCCTGACCTGTGCAACTGTTTCTATATTCTCATATTCCTCAGTATTTCCACTATGCACTTCTCCATCTGAGCTGGTTGTCCTAGCCCACCCTATAAAGAGTAGACAGGGATGTTAGTTCACCAGGTTTCAGCTGTCTCCTGGTGAAGCCACTGTCCCAGACAGGACAGACAAACACGTGCTAGGAGATGGTGTCACCACTGACAGTAAGCACAGATAGGCTGAGCCAGAAGCAGCTGCAGCAGTAAGAGGCGAAAGGTCTCACCCATCATCTGGTCAGTCTAACCAGAATGCATCATTTAAGTGCTGGGGCTGGTCCATACTAAGAGGTGGAGACAGTTCCACATTCCTGTGCAGGATGCAGCTTCTCTCCAGGAAGGCATGTAAGCAGTAGGTTGTGAAATCATCTTCCCACTCACAGAGCCCTGAGAAGTCCACTTGTTAACCCTTCCTCAGATATGGACAACACCTCTTCTCCATGTACAGGTTTATTATTGGGTGATACAAAGTGGGAGCAGGGCAAAAGAATAAACCCAGACTAGACATGAATCAGGATAGCTTCTTGAAAATAGGTGAATGACAAAAAGAAATATTCCAAGCAGAAAAAAAATATTTCCCTGATATTTCTTTGCACTCCTTTATTGCTTTCTTTTTAATCTGTCAATCTGGAAAACTTTGTGACCATCTTGTCAGTTTAGGGATCTTGAGCCTCAAGGCTTTCTGTACACAATCATGATGCTGACTGACTTATTATTAACCAAAAGAGCTGCTAAGAAGAAAAATGCTTCTTGGCTTATTAGCACTGTTCATATTGCCAGACGTTGACAGGTAGGCAAATTATGTAGTGTTCAGCAGTTTTTCAGCTAAAGACATTCAAGGAGTGCCATTTCAACAAGTGAAAATATACAGCTTGTTACAAGACAAGACTGGAAACTTCTCCAATACAGCTGAAGTCCTGGATCGCCTCATTTCAGGTGAAAGAGTTTTTATCCAGGTACTCTTCTACAGATCCCACAAACTTGATAGACAAGCTATAGATCAGGATTTTGAATTCATAACGGCCTGGTAAGGTGAGGAAATCAGACAGTAGTCCAAACTATAAAAGTTGAAGGTGGTTATTATTTTTAAAAAATCTATTTATTTTAATCAAAAAGTAACATGTAAACTCTCGGGGCTTCAATCAAGAAACATTTGGTTCAAGATTCTGATGTTAAAGCAATAACTGAAACCATGAATTGGAAGAGGAATTGCATTCCCTGAAATAAAGAGACAAACACAATCACAAAAATTTATTTAACCAGAATCCCATTTTCAACTGAAGAACAATTTTGCCAGAGCATTTTGTACAAGTCTTTGTGAGCAGGTCACAGTTTTCAACCCCATCCTCGAGTACTGCGAGTTGCCTTACATCATTCTCAGACCCCACTGGCACTATTCTGAACAATAATATCAGTAACTTCTACATATTACTGAGGAGCAGTAGTCTTGTTTTGAAACTTTGGAGGAAAGAGACAACTAACCTGAAAATTTAGATCCCAGAAGACTTCTTTCTCTAGTCACAGCAAAATTACATCTTTTGTAATTTTCTGCTCTCCAGTGTCACATCCAGCAGTTACCTGCAGGTATTCTTTTAAGACAGAAGGACATGTATATTTGAATTTTTACCTTTGTCTAGGTTTTACAGACATTCATATGACTGAAGTCCATTGTTTGGGTAGATCATGGCATATGGATCACAACATTTTCCAATACCCATAGGTCATGTTTTATACTGTCTAATTATATTGGGTTTGTGAGACAGGATTTTGGTAGTGGGTGTCTTCTGTGAGAAGCTATCAGAACATCGCACCATGTCCAACAGAGGCAATGTCAGCCATCTCCAAGACAGATTCACTGCTGTCCAAGATGAAGCCCATCAGCAGCAGAGGTAGCAACATATTCAAGAAGGGGGAAAAAAGCCCTGTCAACTGCATCAGAAGAGAGGAGTGAGAATATGTGAGAGGAACAGCCCTGCAGACACCAAGGTCAGTGAAGAAGGAGGGGAAGGAGGTGCTCCAGCAACCAGAGCAGACATTCCTCTGCAGCCCATGGTGCAGCCCATGGTGTAGCAGGCTGTTCCCTTGTAGCCCATGGAAGTCCACAGTGGATCAAATATCCACCTGCAGTCCATGAGCTGGAGCAGGGGGATGCCAAAAAGTGGCTGTGACCCCATGAGAAGCCCATGCTGGAGCAGGTTCCTGTCAGGACCTGTGGAGCCATGGAGAGAGGAGCTCACTCTGGAGCAGGTTTGCTGGAAGGACTTGTGACTTTGCAAGGCACCCATGATGGAGTAGGCTGCTCCTGAAGGACTTCATCCCATGGGAGGGATCCATGCTATAGCAGTTCATGAAGAACTGCGGCCCATGGAAAGGACTCATGGAGGATATCTTCTGAGGAAGAGACCCCACGTTGGAGCATGGGAAGTGTATGAGGAGTCCTCTCTCTGAGAAGAAAGGAGCAGTGGAGACAATGTGTGATGAACTGAGCACAGCCCCATTCCCCAAGCCCCTGGGAGTAGGAGGGACAGAAAGCTCACGAAGAAGGTCCCAGTCCTCTTCACTGTTCTTGCTTAATGACTGCTTCTAATCATGCATTCCAGGAGTTTAACACATGTGAGCTTAAGGAGGCTGAAGGGAGACACTGCTCTGCTTGACTACCCATGGCTCGCTCTTCTGTGCTGTGCACATGGGCACACTGACCTAGAGAGCTGTCTCATGGTCAGAAGAATTTTATGGGGAAGAGAGCTCAGGGTGGTGAAAGGATAGGACTGTTGATTATTCTCACTATGCCAGACACACAGAACAACACTTTGCCCACCAAAATTTGCAGATGCTGCTCCTCTAAAGCACTACCTGTTTGAAACATGACAACATGGTGATCCTGCCAGGCAGATAACAGCAAATATCAAGCCAGAACTTTTCAGTCCTGAAATTTGGCAATGGAGAAAGGATGTGAAAATCTGTTTCCAGGTTTCAATAAAATTTATCCAATAAAGTCCTACATGTCTGGAAAACAACACTAGAAGAAAACCACACAAGGTTATTTTGTTAAGTGAATTGCAGGACCATGCCAGAGGGCAAAGGAGCACTCTTGAGCCAGGTCACTGTGCTCTGGAGTTTTCAGTGGGGATTAGCATAGTCTGTCTACTGGATGAACAACCTTTTGTGCACTCAGCATCCACTGAATCCCTCCAGGCTCCCAGGACTTTGACTTCACTTGTGCCTTTGCGAGGGGAAGGGAACATCTCTTCAGAGGGGGGAATCTCTCTGAGCAACATCAAGGCAACACTTGGGAATACAAAATGGGTTGTGAGAGATATAGTTCTCTGGATGTAGGTGCTATGTGGGCTACTTTGGGATATCCTGTCTGGTCTCTAGTTGCAGCTTTGCAATGGGGAAGCGTCCCATAGAACCCACGTTATCTTTGAAAGGTACCTTGTATATCTTACACGTCTAAAGGACCCTGGGAATTAAGATTTAGGCAACTAAGTGATTTCCCTACTGCCTATGAAATACTTTGATTGTTACCATGTCCTTCCTGTTCTTATAAACAAGATGTTTGTGTGTTATTCCAACTACAGACCTTTGCCCTTCTTACAGCCCAGTAAAGAGCATTCAAATGAAACACGAGTCCCTTGAAAACATTCAGTTTGTTCACAGAAACCAGACTGCCATGGGATGTTAGTGCTAAGGTTTGTTTTAAATCAATGTGACAGAAATACTGATTCATAAAATAGCTGCTACTCAGTCCAAAGTAGGTCCATAAATCATTCTATGAATCTTTTCCAGAGCTAGAAATGCCAACATCAGGTTTTCATATATTACTATCTTACAATTTATATTACAGTGAAGGCTTCCAGTGTCTTGTTGCTCTTAGTGCTGTACAAGCCCAAAAGTTCAGTATTTTAAATGGGGCAAATTTTGTGGGAGAGGCAATGTCTTTAATTAGCCCCGTGGAAACCTTGGGAAGAAACACACAGGCTCTCCCAAACGCAAGTCGATCTTCATACTTCTCTACCAGGTTTGAAATGGCTTTTGATGCCCCCATGCTCTACTCATTTTCTGTCACATTACTTAAGTGCTCCTTTGGCACTTCATTATGGACCCAAGTTCAATCACGAGCTGCAGTTTGCCTCAGGTCTAATCATTTTGCAGTAAAGACTATGTCAGGCACAAATTGGGAGTGAAATGTTAGGTAAAGCAAGGAGAAAGTTCAAACTACTTCTGTATCTCAGCATGACCTAAACGTGTTTGTGCCTGCAACATGGACTAGCCTCAAGAGCACCAAGGGCTGATGGAGTCATTCCGTGCCTGGATTCGGTGATCACATCCAGGACCAGGAGTGGTAGGCACACACTGTCTAGTAGCCACAGTTCAAACCAAGCTCCAGGCTTTGCTTTGGCCAGTGTTCCACCTGCCAGAGTAGACATATCCAGAGGAACTTAATAGTACAGCACGGTGCTGACTTCCCCTGCCAACAAGTTGCTTTTTTCCTTCCATAGCCATCTGGACAACACTTCAGCAATGTTATACTGTAAATCTGGAAGCATTGTAATTATAATTATTTTACATCTACTCACAACCATTATCATTGCCCTGGCAGGCTTCATTGAAGCAGATATTAGCTGTTTTGCTACTTAGCGGTGAATTTTTAAGTGAGAGACATTATGGCTGGTAGCATTATGTATCTGTTGAGTTAACCTCCTTGCCTATTTCCTTTGGACCTTAAACATGCTTTATTATATCAAACAGCAATCAACATTCCTCAGGGGTGAAGGTAGCTACATGACATGTTTACTGAGGCAGCCAGCTGTCGCCACTTGGCAAGCAACTTTTATCATAAGCTGGTTGAATTTAACATATATCAGCATTTATCAGACCAGACTTTGTCAGTTTTATAAACGAAAACTGAGAGACAATAAATCATTTGGTGCCCAGTTGATACTGCACAACTAAGAGAGTGTATTTACCAGGCCGGGTGGATTCAACCAACAAAAGACATCTAAGGTTCTGTTATTTGATCTGTATTGAATATAGCCTCAGATGTCTTTTTTGGCACATAATCCACATCTGAAAGCTTTGGTGAGACGTGTTTTCTTCTAGGCTGGCTGCTTCAGCCTTCACTCCTGTTCAGTAATAAGTCAACATTTCCACTGACTTCTGCTGAAGTGCTTTTGACTGACGACCCATCACATAATTAATGTCTTCTCACCTGGGGGGGGGATGGAGCACAGAGCTGGGGGGAGAAACATACTGAGGTGGGATAAGCCTCCACTTTCAAATGCCTTAACCATAAATAATTGCTCTAATAGTTTGCAGTCATGCTTTATCCCAGTCTCAACAATGTCCTGTGCATCTTCTAGGGTTAACCAGGACTTGTAGGTGACATCTATACCAGTAAATCAAGTGGGTCAATATCTGCTATCTGACCTTAGGGGATAGGTGGCAGACTGCTGCTCACATCCATATAACCCGTTTCCACCTCAGAGCTGGCGGTTCATCCACAGCACCTACAGGGAACAGTAGGTTGCTACTCCTGAACCATGTCCAGGCTAGCTGGAACAGGATGAAAATCTGCCAGGGATTGTGTTGCAACCTTAAACAGTGTAGATGACTACAGAACAGAGGTCACACCCTGCCTTTAGGAATAACTTAGAACATGCAAGGACTGCCCTTGCCTTGGGCAAGATGGAAGAGAGGGCATGTTTTGCAGTCAGTGATTTAACACAGCCTGGAAAACTAGCCTGATACAGTGTATGGCAGCATGGGAAGTCCTCTAGAGCATCATTTTCACTTCATCATTGCATCCACATTCCCTAAGGTTGATGGAAACCCAACCTCGGAAATGTTTACACTTGTAGGTCAAGGAGGTTCTTTGCACCTAAGAACACTTGAGAACAGTTGAGGTTCAGAAGCAAATTCTTATTCTCCACGAGAATACGCCCTCCAGCAAAAGGGAGGAGAGTGAGGACAGTAAGGGACTAGCCATCAGTGGGGGTCAATAAGACCATATTTGTACTGTTTAATAAAAAAGAGCCAGGGAGCGATGTCTGGTGAAAGTTAAATGGCACCAAACATCTCATTGTTCACCCTGCAGTGAACTAACCTTTCGCTTTGTGGGGAGTTAGGGGGAGAGGCCCGTCTGTAACAGCAAGAGGCAGTGAAGCAGTACCTAAGCAGTGCGGCCAAGCAGGGGTACAGTGTTCTGGCTTTCCCTAGCCTGTATTTGGCCATTTATATCTTGTTGCTGAGTTAAGATGCTCTGAGCTCCTTGCCATGAAGGCGTCACTCTTTTTACTCCACAGCAGTGATGAAAATCCTTGCACTGACATTCCTGGAGCCACCTGCTTTAGAGCATGAGTACAGCCTGGTTCACTCAAGAGCTGGGCCATCTTCCATGATCTTTCCACAGTTCGTCCCAGTAGGAGAAAAATGTTTTGCAGAAGGTTCAGTTAATTGTGCCAGTCTCAGAGCGGCCCAATGGAAAGAACAGTGAGCTCGGTGCTTGCAGAGGCACCTCTGCCTGTGCAACAAGAGAGGACATAGAAATGTTTTGAGCTGTCCAATGAACACTCCTGCATCAAGTAAGACAAATGCGAGCATCTAACCTGTGCTGAGACACACAGGTTAATTGCAACATAAAAATAGCCACAACCAAGGTACAGAGTAAAGTATTCAACTTTTCTGGTTAACATACAAATTTCTTGCAATTTCCACGTTTCCCTTCTCTCAATATACTTTTAGCAGATCTTTTATGCCAAGTTTTCCCAAGGCCTGTCTATGTAACATGAGCTATTCAATGCTTGTTCAATTTAAAATCTTTAGAAATCTTTAGATTGCACCACTTTTATGCCTTTTCCACAACTGTAGTACGCTGTTACTCAGGCTTGCAGATTTTCCTATATATCTCCACTGCTGCCACATTTGTCAAAGCTGTTAAGTCTACTTGAACCTGTCCATCCAGGAAGCTCATACATCTTAACACACTGTGACAATTGCCTAAAACTTTCTTTTAACCTGGAAATATGGAGCTATTGGAAACGCATCCTATGCCTACTAGTTGGTGGCAAGTTCTTTTAGTTTTTGGTACTTGTTTCTTCTCGGTACCTTGTTTCATTGTTCGTGCATCAGAGATGGGCCTCCACCACCCTCCCACTGCCAGGGTAATCTCCTCCATTCCAATAGCAATTTGGGTTGCTTTATTTTCTGCTTGGTCTTTGCAATGTCTTGATATCTCCATAAAACAACAAGAAATGACAACTCTTGTGGCCATGTTGCCATTTCCTAATTTAAATGGGCTAAATATGTAGCACTGCCCACCCCTGGAGCCAAACACTGCTTCATTGCTTTGACATCATTTTCTTTGAGCCACTGGATGGGAAATAATAGAGAGTAGATGGATTCAAGGACACAGTTCTTTAAGTTATGAACACCACCATTCCCTGGTTATCCCTGCAGCACAGGTCCCACTGACAGATTGAGCACCTGTTTTTTCAGTCCAAACCCAGGTAGAGCAGTTGCCTAAAGATGACACAATGATCCTTGTGTACCTGCAGTTTCGCAGATGAATGCCAGGACATCTGACACCAGGAATCTGTCCTATCATGCACATATACATGAATTCCCACCACCATAAAAAGGGATCACGCTTTGCACTGTGATTCATTGAACCAGAACTGAGGTGACTCGCTACTAAAACTCTCAGAAAAGCATACCTAAAGGGACCTGGGATTGTTTGCTGGGTCTTCATTTCATGTGATCACTCAAATGCTGCTATCACTGCCAGGGTTGCTGATGTTACTGTACATGTCTTACAACAGGCTAAAGAAGCTGTCACAAAAGTGGGGCGTGTGCAAGGTGATCCACTGGGGTGCAGGAAGAAAATATTTCTTTTACCATTAATAAATAGGAGTTGTCAAATTCCAGTCACATTCAGACAATCCCCACTTTCCCACAACCTAACCTAAAACATTTTACAAATCATGTATGAGCATTTCATTTCCAGATATGTTTCTTTAAATATTGGCCCAATTTCTTTTTAAATGAGTGTCAATGGGCTAAACAATTTTGAAGCAACAATAATAAATGATGAAGATACAGCATATTAGTTTGATTTTGATTTAGGTTCTACTCCTAAAGAAGTGTTTTCCAGCTTTATTTTGAAACAGCTGCTGTAAAAAGAATGTTTTTTGTTCATTCTACTGAAAGAAAATTGTGGCTCATGCCAAGCATGTTTGAAAATCTTATGCATCATCTTGAAGTTGTTTTATCTTTGAAAACCTAATGTCAGATTAATATTGATAGTCTATCTCACTTGAATTACCAGCTCTTTATGGTCATGCAGGTGTGTGGTTTTCTTATCCAAAGTCATTATGTGTGCTTGGCTATGCCGTGTTCACACCTTTCTTACTCCAAGATTAATCAGATCAGCTTCCATTGTCCCTTAACATCCTTTCATGCTTTGACAGTAGTTTACAAGTCTATAACAGAACTCTAGATAGCTCTTTAATTTTTTTTTTTTTTCAACAGAGCTTATACTAGATCAGGTACCCAGTCCTGGAGTGTGACTAGTTTTATGGATAAGTGGGGTGGTGGTTCAGGAGTAGTTAACAATGCTCAGCTGCTTGCCTTAAAAATACCCTTATTTAGGGCTGCCTTTAGGATCACTCTTAACCCAGATTTCAGTAAGATTTAAGTACTAATGCTTAACAGGTTTAAGTGCTCCAGTGACTTTTCTTGTGCACGCTGAAGAAATTAGGCATTACTGATCCTAACAAGCTGCCAGCTGGCCCACACAGCTCCTGGTCTTCCCAGAGCCTCTGCTGGGTTCAAACCATAAAATTGAACAGAAATAGCAACCCTGGCCACTGTCACAGAGACTTTTATGAGCCCTACAGAGATGCTCCTGTCTCTTCAGTTCTACTGAGCTGTCAGACAACTAACCCTCAACCCTTCCCTAGGCATTTCTGCCCTGCCACAAGAAGTCTGACATCTATATTAGTCCAGGCTCTCAGATGGAACACATCCTTCTGATGAAAAAGCACCCGGATCTGAGGGTATGTGGCAGTTCTGGACCATACTGTTAAAAAAGCATTACTGGCAGCAGCCTCTTCATGCCTAAAACCCAAGGACAAATGTTGCTACCACTCAGCTTTTGGAGCTGCTCAGCCTCGGGTCCACGGAGGGGTGATAAAAGATCCCTGACGGTTTCGGCCATCAGGAAAAGCAGCCGCTGCTGGCCAGGATCGTTGTGCAGAGCACTTCTCACCCCGCCCGCGGCTATGCCAAGGGCGGGTCAGCGCTGTCCCTGACGGGTGAGCCCCGCCGGACCTCGCGGTACCGTAAATGTGAAGACATGTGTCCCGCATCAGGTTTCACGGCGTGTCACCCGCTCACCAGCACCCCAGCACTGGTGGGCGGTCCTGCCCCAGGGCGCGGCGAGGGTTGTGGGAGCAGCGGCGGCTCCATCCCGCGGGACCCGGCGTGCCCGGGCGTCCCTTCCCCGCCGCCGCCGCCAGAGGGAGCCGCGGCCCCACGATTGGCGGCGCGGTGCCGCCGCCCGACGGGGCGGGCCGGGCCGGGCCGGGCCGGGCGGGGGACGAGGCACGGCCGGCGGGGGGCGCGGCCAGCGCTGCCTTCCGAGGATTCTGCCCGCTCTCCAGGCGGTGCCGGCGCCCGCAGGGAAGGGCCCGGTCCCGACAGCCCCGCCACGGTTGCTCTGGGTCGGCTTCATCTCCCCTGGTGCTCCCACATCTCTGCTGCCCGGGAATCATCTGCTTACAGTTCCCCCGCTCCCCCCACCTCTTGCCTTCTCCCCGTTTCTTTCGGAGCCGTGTGCCGTTATCTCTGTGCTGCCGGGGCTGTGTGAGAGCACCCCCGGCCCTGCCTAAGAAGCCCCGAAGGAGGGGGACGCGTACCAAGCTTTTCCCGAGTAGTCACCCCGGGGTTCTGGAGGGTGGGCGCTGCC
>NW_020956119.1:408904-480148 GCF_003031625.1 Empidonax traillii
AGAAGCATCAGTGATTTTACATCCTTTGCAAATGCCAAATTCAGCAGGTCCTCTGGGGTCCTGTTGCACTTTTGGGATGAAATTGCAGTCCCACTTGGACTGGCTCCATCTCATAACAATGCATCCTCCCATTTTTGGACATTTTATACACTTTGGAGGACAAAGACTTGACGGTTAATTTTGCACATACTGTTATTCAAAGCAGAAGCTCTGTGTTAGGAATACAATAACCCAGGCAGGGTGAAGCAATCTCTGTTGTTGTTTATTTAACAAAGGGACCTCAGGAAACATGGTGAGTGGTGAGTACAGCCAGTGAGCCGTGGCGTGTGTGACATGCCGTGGAAGGGCTCTGCATGTGGATGTGATCCTGTGGGTTTCTGTAAGCATACAGGAGAGCACAAAGCAAGGGCTACATATTGTGCTTGGTGCTGTACAGAGGACACAACAGGTCTCCCCCACCTCAGAGGCCAATGAAAAGAAGGACCTAGAGATGGCTACAGGTAACTGGGACAGGAAAGGTGCAAGTGGCTGTGAGACAACAGTAGGAGAGGGATGCAGACACCAGGGTCAGTGTGCTACATGAGTCAGAAAAAGAGAACTCTGAAGGTAGACATGGTGCTGGCGATGCATTTCTGGAAGCTTCTCATGGCTTGTTGGCAGCCAGAAAAAGAGCATGGAGATACTGCTGGAAAAGCAACCAGGAATAAAGGGGACCAGAACTTTGGGCAAGTCAGGGAGGGAGAATGTCCAACTTGCCTGGTCTGGTCAGTTTGCACTGTGAGCAGCTCCCTTGAACTTAAAAAGTGACAAGTTATCCCTGGGGCCGATGCCTGGTCCCACAAATACACCCCTACCAAGCAAAGGAGGTATTCCCAAAGGCAGAGAGCACATCTCAGGAAGTCTTCAAAGGGATTTGAGCTCTACCATGGCACATACATATGATGTGTCCGGATAGGGTGCTGGATGACATCAACCCTTGGAACAACCAACAATGCAACACCACCTGGAGTTAAAATGACCAAAAAGAAGTCTGTGAATTTAGTGGTGGAGAGGGCTTGCCAGTCATTCTGAGTTACTCTGGACTAGTTAATATGAATGAAAAATTGAATGGACCTCTCCTTGAAGAAAATGCCTTAGGCCGTGTCCTCAGATGGAAAGGTATTGACATATCAAACTCCTCACTGCTTTATGCTCAAATCTCAGTGGAGATGTTGCTGAAATGCAATGGGCAAGGAAACCTCAGAGCTGGAAGCTGGAACACAGACTGCTGTGCCTTTAGAAGCACTTGGACAGGTAGGAGATGCTCATAAATGGGAAATTCTGCCATCCAGAAAGTGCTTTAAGGGCATGTTTTCACTGGGAGCTAAGACGTTGTTCTCTCTCCCCACAGATGCACCAGTTGCAGATTTAGAGAGGGAGATGACCAAAGGGATCTTGAAATCTCAGTGGAAAAGTGGGACATATCCACCTGGAAGTGTTCTATGCATGCAAGAACATTCTGCTTCTCAGATTGCTCAGATTATGAATGAGCAAACCAAAAGCATTTTTTAGGATGAGCTGCTGACCTCACACACTTGTGATGCTACTGTATAAACAGAGTTTCTCTCTGGAGTCAGAATCTCCTGCGGGATGGCTCCACAGTTCCACTGAGCAGCCTGGAGCATGCAACAGAGGAGACACACAGCTTGTCAGCTCTCTCTCCAGTTGACCTGGCTCCAGTGCCTTCCTCAGCTCTACTGAATACAGCATCAATCTGATGCTGATACTGAATACTGCATTTACTGAACCATCCAAAACTGCACTTGCCCGATAAAGCAGTGTACAAATTCTGCTTCAGAAAAAAAAGTGATTCAGTGAGGAATGAGGACTTCCCCACTGATGAATTTGTGAAGAGCGTTAGAGACTTTGCTAGACCCCAGGACTGAAAGTGCCAGAGAAGATATTTTGTAGTCAGTAAATCACATGTAAGCATCTGGTCCCTGACAGCACTTAAATTATCCTCAGTAATGGATTTAGATCAATGGGGTAAATCCTTTCCACCCTCCTCCTAGGTCAGAATTTGCTTTGTTCCTAGAGGGTGCTGATATTTCCCACAAGTTACTTCCAAGGATGCCTTGCAGTGGCTGATGAGCAACAAGAAAGAATGCTCAGACACTACTTTTGAAACCAGTTGAAAATGTTTAACCTCCACATGCCATCCCAGCTGCTTTCTGGTGCCTCTCCCTCTGATTTCCTTAACTGAGTTACATAAGTGCAGCTGCATAAATGCAGTTGTTACAGCTAAGGAATTTAGTTCAGAGAGTAATCAGTCTCCAGGGGTTCCCCTGCCTCCCTCCTGATATTGAGAATGTATCCAACTGCACTGGAATTGGTCTTTCTAGACTGCCTTAATTGCAATGGTTTCCAGGGCCTGATTCAGCTGGCCTAGCCAAGGTATGTCCTTCAGCAGGAAATAACTCCTGTCGTCCAGAGCTTCTTCCTCTGCTCTGATTCTGAATGGGGAGTCTGGCCAAGCAACTGCAGTATCTCTTCAGTGCAGGTCCTGCAGTTGGAGGGAGGATTTCCACCCTCTAACTGATAGCATGAATTAAGGAGTTGCATGTGAGTGGTTCAGACAGATCGCTGCAGGTCACCTCAGGTAACAAGGGATGGAACAGGACTGTGGGATGTAGCATCTCAAGTCAACACAAGCACAGAGAAGAGCCAATATGCAGCAGGCAAGGCCTCGGGCAATGTGAGACAGGCTTGGTGCACTGCCAAGGAGCTCACACACTTCTCAGCATTTGAAGGGTTTTCATTCTGTGCCCTACATTTTGAAAGGTTCTTTTCAAAAAGTATCTTCCAACGTGTATTAAACTGTGTGAGACTGAAAAACCAACAGAGTCAGCAAGCTGATTCCTGGGTTCATCCCTGTGGTTGATACCAGGCTGGCTCAGAAGCTCTATGATCCTCCTTAAAGCCCACATCAGTAGTGACAAATAGTGCAAAAAGGGCAAATTCCTCTGCCAAATTAATGGCCCTTACCATTGGGCACATGACTCTTAAAAAAAAAAAATTTCCTTTTTGAGCATTTGGAGTAAGGAGAATTTTTTTAGCCTTGAACTTCTGTTGCCACAGCCTTCTAGGAAACCCTAGTTAGTTTATTTTGTAAAATAGGACAGTGTTGACTTGTTGCTGGTTTTGTTGGTGAAAGCATCTTCTGTTTGCAAAGTTAGAAGGTGGGGTTTGGAGCCAAGTCTGGTGGCTCGACTTGGATGAACAATTTCCAGGAGTGCATTTACTTTGGTAAATGAGGTGGTTCATAAGAACCTGGAACAGTTCAACCCTGAGTTACTAGGTTAGGAAAAAGCCTCTGTAATCTCTAGATCATTCGTGTGATACTCCTGCCGTGATAGAGAACTTTCCTGACACCCAGGGAAGGATGGCTGAGTCAAAGCCAGGGAGATGTTCATGCCTCTGCTTGGCAAGAAATTGTGTTTTGAGTGGACAATACAAGCTGCTGACCAGCAGTATGAGTTCTTGATCCTATAGACCCACATAGAGATGTTGCTCACAGAAGAGTCCTGCTGCCTTCTCCAGCACCCATACTTCCATGCTTCTTTGAGATGGGAGCACATCACCAGTTTACAGACAATTTTTGTCACCACCAAATATAATTTCTGCATATTGTAACTACACTGGTGGGACAGCAGTGCTGCCCAGGGTACATGGCAAATCCCCATGCTGTTGATAGCATCACCCAAGTCAGATCTGTGTATGCTTGAATATCCTCAGTGACCTAAAGCTGTGTGTCAGAGTAGTTCATTGTTTCTTTTTAAATGGTGTCCTGAAACATGAGTCCATTTCTTGTACCTCTTACTCTCCAGAGAACCAAGGGTGTGATGCACTTTGGACCACTGAGTTGCTTTAGCAATCCAAATAAAAACAAAGGTTGGGACCTCATTCGTATGAAGCGGATCCAGCTCTAGTTACCATGACACCATGACAATCAACTTGTTTACTGCTTCAAGGTACAGTCTAAACATTCTTGGCATGTCATTTGCATAGCAATATCCAGAATGCTTTGTGTCACTCTACTGTATTCGGGCTCTGCAAATGCATTGAAAGGTTTCTTTACACGTATGCTTAACTAAAGAGAAAGAAAGGAAGAGAAAGGGGAAGAGAGCTTCACTTTTGGTAGTATGTTTCACACAAAGTGTAATCTAAACTGTGTGCAAAATTAAACATAAGAGCTGGATACATGACCCCCATATGTTCTAGAGAAACAGGCAGGGGGGTAATTATCAAACACAGGGTGGAAAACCACTGAGAAAATCTAGGGCTCTTTTTGGCAGAGTATTTAAGCATGTGCTTTATTTTAAACAGGTGATTGACTGAAATGCAGAAAAGAAAAATAAAAAGACACAGAGAAGTGAGAAAAAAATTGATTAGTAGAAGAAGAGAGAATAATGACAGGGAGTCAGCTTGGCTATGCGAGCTGGCAGCACTGCAGAAGGGCCAGGAGGGATGTGTAGGGTGAAGACAGTGTTGGTTAGGAAGAGCTGGTGAGTTGGAAGGGTGTATGGAGAGCTGTGCTGGGACACTGTGTGGAGGGAAGCCCGTGTGGTGGTGAACGAGGCACCCAGGTATAAACTGGTGTAAACTGATGTAGTAAGTCTGCACTGAATGAAGTTCTTCTTGCTCACCACTGCTGGCAACCTGAGTGTTGGCTTCAACAGTTGTGCAAGGAGGGCTGGTAGTGAAGCACAGACCCAGAAGGTCTCTGAAAGGATGGGGCCTTGGGAGAAGATAGAAACTGGAGGAAGAATTGTGAATGATGATAGAGAATGGCTGAAAACATGCAAAGCTGGAGCTGGGGTCAGCCAGGGAGATTGGGATTTCACCAGTCAGTGCAGGTGGGGAAGAGAAGGGGTAGTGGTGTGGAGGCTGAAAGCCCTGGTGGTGATGCAGGAGCAGAACAGGCTTTTAGGGTGCTGGAGCAGCTGGGATCTGGGTTGTGACAGATTAAGTCAGCTCTGCATGGGCCCAGGGTAGGACACAGACAGGTCACAGACACCAACCGTCAGGACCATTTCACTGCAGTCACAGGCATCTAGGTAGGAGGAGTGAGATCCAGCAGGTTTGACAGTGACAAATCTCCAACTATTTTGTCTTCCCTCTGTGCCCATAACACATCTAGGCTGGGGACTCCTTGTGCTCAGAAAGAGCATCTTGATGCCCAGGAACCAAGGACAGGAGTTTCCCACATCATCAACTTTCATTTACCTACCCACTTATACAGTGTGGTGTCCTGACAACTCAGGCACTTAAGGAAATTTGTATTTGACATGGTGGCATGGAACATAAATATCTTTTGTGGATTCAGTGAACCTCTCAGATTCTGGCTGGAAAGTCTCTAGAGCAAAGAATTTATGGAGGAGCGTGTTAACCTGTCTGCTGTAATAAATGATTCTGTAATCCCGTGTACGGCTCATAGCTGAGACCACAGGATTAGGCTCAGGAGACAGTTGCATCAGATGTGAACAGCCTGCTCAGCAGGATAGCACTTACAGATCAGGCATCTATGTGGCTACCTCCAATAGAACACTAGTAAAGAGACAGCTCTGGTCTAAAAGAGGCCTATTTTGTGTGAAGTTCAGAGTGCAGGCTGAATAAGATGGCTCCCAGGTATGTATTTGTGTTACTCTTCAGGTAACAGCCTCTGCCCAATTCAGTCCATGTATCTCCTTTGCACCACCTGGCTTGTGGAGACCTTTTCTCCTCAGATTTACTGATTCCAGTGGAATTCCTCTGAATTTATATCACACTAAGTGTAAAATGGCTATGACCTTAAAGAAAACCTGAACAACATAGAAACACACGGTTTACCATTCTATGCCTAATATTTTACCATACTGTGCTTAATCCTTCTGCTCTGCCTTGCACACTACAAAATGCCCGAACACCTGCGTATGTTACAGGTCTATATGGATCATCTACTGTTCTTCAGTATTTACCTGAGGTTCGACTGGAAAGGGGTTTCTTAAAAAACACAACCAGCCAACCAACCAAAAAAAAAAAAAAATCCACACAAAACCCCCAAACAAACAACAACAAAAAAAGAACAACTGTGATCCAAGCCACTGCAGACTTTTGTAGTCTACCCAGGCCAGGATTAGTCAAGTACAGGCAGTTAGCTTTCTTTCCACATGGGATATTTAAATATTTTTAAATCAAATTAAATCCAGATGTGTTTGCAGTCACAGCTACCATGTATTCTTTCCAGCTATCTGTCTGTATCTGTGTGCTCTGCTTGTGCTTCAGGTGTAAGTTTGCCTGTCAAGAACCATTTCATGTGCCTGGATGTGTGCCTAGTGATATTTTAGATGTACCAGGGTATCTGACATCCTCGTCAGACTGGCAGAAAGGACCTGCAGCAGACCCTTCTGGAGCAGTGACTGGAGGCCAACCTAAATCAGATACTCCCACCCAAGATCTAACATACTAGTACACACCTATGTTTAAGCACAGGAGTCACTTGCTGCAAAGTGCATAAAATGATGTATTCATAGTCTGTGGCTGATGCTAATAGTTTTAATAATTGAAAAGCTGAGACTGAGAAAGAGAATAGACACAGATCTGACAGGAACAACTGAATCCAAGGCACATATTGAGTCCATCCTGAGCTTCTACTGGTATGTTTTTCCAGTTTGATCTCTATAGACTGGTATTATATATATGATTAAAATATACTCTTTTCCATGTGTCCTTTGTTGGGAACAAGCCTAATATCAAGAAGGAAAGGGAAAATTAGAGAAGGTTCCAGCAGAATGAGAAAGGGGATATAGCAAATTTAAGAACGAAGATTTTTTTTTTTCTGCTTATGGTAACTGCTAGTTCTTTTTTCAGTCAGTTAGTTTGTTTGTTTCTTTAAATTTATATATACCAGAGTATATATGGGTTATATAATATAGAATATACTTAGTACTTCCAGAGTACTTAACTGTCCAGCACTGGACAGCCACTCCTGTATGGCTACAGACATATTAAACATCAGGCCCAGCCATTTGCTGTCATCATCAGTGTCAGTATCCTCGGAGATGTCCTGATCTTGCATAATTACATCCTGATAAATGAGTACTTTGTGTTCATACCAAAAACACTTTCAAAATTAATGTAATTGAGAGATAGCTGCTGCTGATGTACCTGTTTTCAAATCGTTAGGAATATCATACAAAACCATTTTATTTAGGACCTTTTGTTAACACCCACCGATATTTTAGAGTGATCACATTCACAGACAAAATTATATTGTCATTAGAGAATCAAATTTCATAGCCTCCCTCAGGGACCTAAGGATTAAAAATTAAGCCTTGCTATCCCAGTAAATTAATGGGTAAAATTCACTCCAAGTAAACAAGAGTGATAGAAACACCCACCTACCTCCAGTGTAAAGCTGTTCCAAAGCAGAAAGTCTGTTTACTTCAAACACTATTCCAGAGCCATGGGGCCAGCTCCAAACTGGCACTGTGTAAATACAGGTAAACTGAATTACAGAATTCCTGGGTTAATAATATTAGTTTTGTGGTTAAGAGCAACAGCATTTAAAATACCAATACATATTTTGAACCACAAACCTATTTCATACAGCATTTATGTAGAATGCAATTAAGTATAGAGATAGAAATAAAAATCACATAAATATAAAAGCCAAATAATGTAAATTAATATTAAATAGTTGTAAGTACACAGGCCATTAGTGCTGAAAAGATTCTTCATTCCCAACTTCTGGTTTTTGCTAGGAATCCATCATTTTTCATGTTCACATTTTGTGCCTGTGAAAGGAGAGTGGCTACATATGTGATGGGATGGGGCACAGAACACCCACATTCATTGGGTGGAAAGTGGGTGGAAAAGGGAGCCCTGAACATCAACATCATCCTTTGTCCTCCTTCCCCTGCTAGAATAGCCACTTTTGCTCTGGGACGCAGTCTTTAAAGCCTCGACAGCATCCAAAGAGTCTCCTCTCTGCATGCTAGGGCAGAAATAATTCAATTTTAAGATGGAAATATGGTAAAAAAAGTATATGCTGGAAAATATTCAAACTCACTTTGCGCATTTTTAAATCTGCTTCCCATTGTAATCAGGTGAGACTGGTCATTTTAGATGCTAAAATGCTTAAGTAACTTTCAGAAACCTGCCACCAAAATGGCTAGAGATAGAAAGCTGAAAATTGGCATGTTATGACATTCGCTTTAGCAGAGGTGCCCACGCTCTTCCCACAGCAAAATGACTTTAATTTGCCCAACCTCAGAGTCCTTGAAAATGACACTCTGAGCATTTGCTGTAATGATTTCTCACTAAATTAGAAAAATGCCCAACTAAGGAGGGATTATCTCTGCATGTGGATGTGGCATAATGACTGTCAAGTGCACTGAGAGCCCCACTGGGCTTTGCAAGGTACACAGGGTCTGCAGCAGAGGCCAGTGTGCATCAGAGAATATTAATACTGTCTTGTTGGGGGCATCCATTGTGATACTCTACTGCTGTTCAGACAAAATTATACCATACGAGGGAATTCACTTTGCTACTTTACATATATGAGGTACATTTTAGAGCTGAGGATTAGTTCCAAATTGTCTGGCTGACAAACTCAGTCCATAAAGGATGCAGTCACATGTGTGCCCACACTCTCTGTAATGTATGCATCCACTGGGACAGCATCACTGCAAGATCCTTCCTCACAGCCCACGGCCGCTATGCCTGCAATGAGGATGTGATGCATCTGCACACCTACCAAGTTTTCCAGCTGCACCCTGGGAGTCCAGCAGCTCTGGTTCAAAGCATGTTTCATTCCCCAGGTGTGCCTGCGTGCTGCTGCCCAGGTTTCAGAGTGAGTGAGGAGCAAGCTGGCTGGGCAATGCCACTACCTCATCATCTCTCTCACAATGGTGAGGAACTATTCCTGTCTGCCTCTGCTCAGCCTCAAAACAAGAGTGTGAGGAGGCACACTTTTTTTTATATCAGAGTTTGTACCAGGAAGGACCAGAGAGATGGTGGGAATGTGTTGGCAGACAGGGACTTTGAGAGCCTCAACACAACTGCCACAATAACACTTCAGTAGCAAGACTCAAATGCCCAGTGCTCTTGTTCCTGTTCCTCCCATCTCACTGCCAGCCAACCAGCTCAAACCCATGCTGCTGAACAGGCATGAGGAGCACACACACATGCCTCTAGGGGTGTTTGTTGACTCTAGTGCCAGGGCTCTGTTAAAGAGGATGCCAGACCCCTCGGTAAACCCACATTAGGTTGTTTCTGCCTCTATTTTGCAAGCGCTTTTCAAAACAAGTCTGGTAAATGCGAACAGGATAGGAAGTGAGTGTGGGAGAGTGTGCAGAGCCCTGCTGTGCCAATTAGGGTCCCCTGAGGGGTCTTTTATTTTGAAACTGGTCCACTGGGGGAGAAAGGGCACCCAGGGAACATTAGGGGCCCAGGCACCGAGTGACATTGACTGACTCTTATATCAAGGCCAGATTTTGGTCTCAAACCTGCCAAGTTCATCCCCAACAGCCACTAGAAAAAGGCCCAGGAAGATGATGCCTGTGGGGTGTCCAAACTTTGTGATTGCCCTGCCATTCCATCTCAGCTGGGTAATGTGGGAATCCAGCAGAGGGGGGAAGGGGGAGAAAGAAGTCAGATGTCTAAGGGTCCCAGGAGTCAGTGGGTGAAGGAAGACCACCAAGGAGAGAAAGCAGCTTAAACATTTTTTCCATATGTCCCCATCTTGATAATGCAGCTGCCTAGTGTCACAAAGTTCTTGCAACTTCCAGACAAGGGAACACAAATCAGGCCAGACACAGGAGGGTATGGCTACTGCCTTGTGCCTGTCCTGCATTGTCATGTCCACTGGTTCCCCTCCACCTCACAGTTTTCTGGGTGTCCACAGAGGTCCACAGCATGCCATGGGCTGCAAGGGCATGGTCTCCACTCCCCCATGGGATGGAGCTACAGGAGCCTGTAGATCTCCCGGACCCACAGCTATACAAAGAGCTTCAGGGACCTGGGAAGGCCGAAAGGCAACACATTCGTTTTATGGACAGGAGTTGACACTGTCCCAGTAGTGGCAATTTCACCTGCTCTGCCTTCACCCTTGGTGCCCAGGGATCCCAAACCCCCAGCTTCCCACACCAAGTTCAGCCCATGTGCAGAGCTGTGATGACCTTCTCCTTGGGGATTTCCCATGAGGGATGACATTTCCCTTCCTAACTCTTCTCGGTGGCTTCCGTTGGTTTGGACATGCTCCTGAAGGAGTCCCGTCCCGGCAGGGGCCGACAGTAGCCCAGGGACCCAAGCACATTCCCCGGACACGAAACCCGCCGGGCCAGGTGGTGCAGCTCCCCGCACAAAGGGGCCTTTCGCTGCACAGATAGAGTAGCGACGGGAACGCCGGGCCCTGAGGGTCCCGCACTCGCGGGAGATGCCAGTCCGGCCCTGCCTCCCCGTGTGGCACCCCCGGGGCTGCGGGACCTGCCGGCTGCTTCCGACGGGGCTCTCTGAGAGCCACTGGGACGAGTCACCGGGCGTAAAATCGGCAAAGTGCTTCCAGGAGGCTGCGGCGGCCGAGCGGGGCTGAACTTGGTGTGGGAAGCCCGGTGGTCGTGAGGGAGCCCCAGTACGGCCGGCCCCGGCCTCAGCTCCGACGGGTTAGCGAGAGGCCGGGGCAGTCCTTCGCCGCTGATGGTAGTGGGCACATGGAGAGAGGAGCCGAGCCCTCCGTCAGCCAGGTGATTGTATTTATGTGCAGCCACCCGTATCTATATGTGTACACACGGTGCATCTCTCTCCGGCAGACTTGCTACTGGGATGGGAAGGAAAGGTGTTCAGCCCAGTCTCTCCCCAGCCCGACCTTTAGCTTCGTGGGGAGGACCGAAAGAGCCCCCGGGAGAGGGGGCAAGGGTCCCCCGCACCCCGTACCTTCAGCTCTACCCAGGGAAAGGAAGAATCCCCACCCTCTACGCTAGCCGGGGAGGGAGGGTCCCGGTGCCGGGCTACGGCGGAGAGGGTTGGAGAGCGACGGTGCTCCCAGCGCACGCCTCCGGACACCGAGTGGCTGCTTTCTACGCGAAGGGAAGGACGTAAACCACCAAAGAGCTTTTATTGTTATCATAATCATTATTATCATCGCCATCATCTGCACATAAATAAATAAATAAATATCTCCCGAGGGGAGGGAGTGGGACGGAACGGTACAACTACAGCTGTGTGCCCGGCAGCGACTGAGTCGGAACAAAACGGAGAACAACTTTTGTAAGAAAAAAAAAAAATGAAAAAGGAAAATATAATAATCCAAACAGCCTTCGACCCTCCCTCTCCACCCGCTTTCAGGCACCGCCGAGTTAGCGGAAGAAGCCCGGGACAGTATCCCTCCAGGCGGACGCACCTCCCGACACCGCGCAGCATCCGCGCCTGTCTCGATGCGCGGAGAGGTCTGTGAGGACCCTCTCGGGCTTGGGGCTGTGGCTGCGGGGACACAAGTGAGAGAGCACTACGGGGGGACGCCTGGGGTCCTAGGGAGCAATTTATTTACAACACCGTGCCGGGACACCCGTCCTCATGGGCCAGGGGTCTAGGAAGGCGAGAAAGTCCTTCGTAAATCACACAAATTATACAAAACAGTATAAAATCCTTCGGGTGCATGTCAGCACCGGGGCAGGCAGGCCTCCTTCCCCTGCTCTCGCCACAGTTCCTGGGGAGCCGGGGTGGGTGTGCCGGGGGCTAGGGTGTGACTGCGAGACCTCTGTCGTCCTTCCCCGAGGAAGACGGAGACATGCGCAAGTCCTCTTCATCTTCCGAGCATTTGGTGGTAGAAAGGGACGAGCATTTGCAGCTGTGGCCGCTGCCCCCGCCCCGATGTGAACTACTTTTGCCTTCTTTCTTGTGCTTGACCCGTCGGTTCTGGAACCAGATCTTCACCTGCTTCTCGGAGAGGTTCAGGTAGGTGGCGATCTCGATTCGCCGCAGCCGGGAGAGGTACATGTTCGAGGCGAACTCCCTCTCCAGCTCTAGGAGCTGCGTGCTGGTGAAGGCGGTGCGCATCCGCTTGCTGCTGGGCAGCTGGCTGGACGTGCTGTCTAGGAACGGAGCAGAGCGCACGGTCAGGACCTGCCAGACCCGCCGCCACCCACCCCGTAATGCCGGTCCCCCGCCAGTCCCCGCTGAGCCCTCCTCGCCGCCCTCTCTGGAGGGTCGCAACCCTTCCTCCTCCCCGGGGGGCCTGCAACCCGGCAAGCGGCTGCCAGGCTGGAGTCCGAGCTCACTGAGTGCCGCGGCCGCCTCTCCGTGTTCGCACGGCCTGGATCGGAGGCTCAGCGGGCAGCAGCATGGCTCCCCCTGCGCATCGTCCGACGCACCAGCAGAGAGAGGTGCCGGACTCCCCGTCCAACCTCCTCGTGCTGGGCAGGGACTCTCCTCCCCTGGTGCCTTCCGCAGGTTTCCCCGGGATCCCCATCACCTCCCCGCTTCACTGCTGTCATGCAGGCATGCACCACCCCGCTTCCCACCCCTGCCCCCTTACCCACGGAGATGCAGTGGAACTGCCGGGGGTCTGGCAGCGGGTAGGCGCCCTGGTAGAGCGCCGGTGCGTGCCCGACGCTGACGGCGGAGACGGAGTGCTGCTGGCGGGCCAGGGGCGAGTGGCAGTACTGGGAGCCGAAGGGGGGGAAGGAGGCCTTGATGAGGGGGATGGCGGGCGGCGGCGGGTGCAGCTGGGAGGCGGTGACACAGAGCGGACAAACGCAGAGCAGCCCGGCTTTGCGAGCGTGGCAGGCGCCGGCCGGCAGCCCGGGCAGCGGGTGCGAGGGGTGCACGGCGTAGGGGAAGAGCGGCGGCGGTGGGCTGCCCTCGCCTTTCTTCTCGCCCGCCTCCCGCAGCACCAGCGAGTCCACTAGGAAGGAGCGCGGCATGGCCTCACGCAGCGCCCGCGCAGCCCCCGCGCGGCGCCGCTGGCCAGCCCGAGTGGTGCTGAACGGGGCCCGCCGCCCGCTTTAAATAGCGCCCGCGCCATGTGATGGCGGCGCCGGGCGCTCAATGGGCTTTCTGTGGCTCTTCTCTTGGCATTCACGCCGCACGCTCCCTCATTATTTCCCTTGTTAACTAAATGAACTGCATAATGTACTCTATTCTTGTCGACCCCACCCACGCCGTAGCAGGCGGCCTCTCCCCTCCTCTCCCTTTGGCGGGGTTATTTTCTCATTCTCTCGCGATTTAATATTCTTTTCTTTCTCTTTATCGCTCTCCTTCGCTTTCAGCCCAGCTTTCAGCCCGCTCCCCCTTGTTTATTTTGCCGGCTGCAGCCGCGGTCTCCGCCGGCGCCAGCTTCCCCTGCCAGCCCCCCGGCGCCTTTCCCACCTGTGGCACCAGGTCGGCCCCCCAGCCCCGGCCTCCGGGATGCTTCGTCCCCACTACCTCGACTGCCGCCGTCCCCAACCCCGCGTCTTTGTTCCCAGCCCGGTGCCGGGACTTGCCGCTTTTCGCTGTCGCCGCCGTCGGGCGAAACCCCTGGCCACAGAGATGTGCCCGCCGTTGCTCCATCGGCAGGGACATCCCCAGGCCTCTGTGTGGGCGTGGGCGCCCGGGCACAGATAACGGGTATGGAGCGCCACAAGCATCGCGGCTGCCCTGGTGCGGGTATAGAAAACCCGACGCACAGACACGGCTCCGTGCCGGCGGCACCCGCGGCGGGCGCTTCAGCGGCGGGAGAAGAGGCGCTCGGCGCATTCCACATCCTTTACACCTGGTCCCTCTGCTCGGTCTCAGCACCTGCCACCGATAACACCTGCCATCGCACCATCGCGCTCCACGTGCGGCGGCCCCGGTCCCGGCCGCCACCAAGCCGCTCAGGCTCGGCCCCGCATCGCCGCGCACAAGTGCGCCGGGAAGCCCCTGGGGCCATGGGGACCGACAGGGAAACGGCTCATTCCTCCCGAACGATGAGATTTAATTTAAACACTGCTGCGGTGCCTGAACGTTTTAGCACAGGGATCTGCAAAGCTCACGGCGGTCTCCAAAGCCAGTGCGCGTCCGTCAGAGCTAACGCGCACCGGCGCTGCCCCGCGCACCGGCTCCCAGCGTCGCGCTCCGTGGAGCTTGTTGATTTAGTAGGTGAATAAGGAATGCTAACAAATAAGAAAAAAAATTATCGGAATATCTTCCCCAATTTTCCCGTTTAATATGCGGGGAATAAAAAGACAAACACATCCGCCGACTTCCACGTCAAAACGTGGGAAGATTACTCCCTACCTCGTAATCTCCCCGCCTCGAAACTAAATGGACTTTTATAAAAGGATGTGAAAAAAGAGGGAAGGGAAGTAAAAGCCTTGAAAGCAGTGTACTCCCGTGTCTCCGGCTGCGCAGAGGTTGTTGTTGTGCCTGTGGTCACATTTCTCTCTGAAATCCACGGGAGTTTTGCCGAGATACGTTGATGCCCGAGCCTAGAAATGTACTGATGTGCACAAATGAAAGGCAAAAATTACAGAGCGAACAAAAACGAATGTTAATAAACATTCAGTCCCGCAACAATATAGAAAAGATTCCCAAATGCCTTTCCCCTGAAAGCGTTAATGGGGTTTGGAATTTTTCTGTTTGTTTATTTTTAAGGAAAAGGTATTTTAAAACATTTTCCGCTGGAACTGGCTCCCGGTGAGGGGCATCTCTCCCCGCTGAGAAGTGTCTCGCCACCGGGGGGTGGTGGATTCAGCCTTATGCCGAGGGATTCCCGCTGCCCAGGGGCTGAACCCCGGGGCTCCGAGCAGCAGGGAGGCAAAGGGTTAACAGCTTCTGAATGCACACCAAGCCCAAAGCTACTGGGAAAGAATATCCAAAAAAATAACCAGTTTTTTTTCCAGCCGCTGGACCTTATTGAATGTCATTGAAGAAAGTTTTGAATGCCAGATAAAGAGAGGCGAATTAAAGTGTGTGACAGCAGAGGATAAGCAAACACAAAGAGAACTCTGTCACACTTTGGGCAAAATCCGTGGGCTTTTTACCAAGCCTCTTCGCTATGATTGAATTAAGTAATAGGAAAACATTTTCTTTCAGTTTAGAACCATTAGACAAAAACTTCAAAGCGAATAACACTTTTTAATGTGCAGCCCAACAATGGAATCTGTTTTGTGCTGAAATGTTTAAATGGTTTGTTGTGCAACTGCGGGCTGAAATAACCTAGATTGCAGCAAAATAGCATCCTTCAGGCCGTTTTATGAGCATTTGAAACAAGCACAGATCTTTAATCCCAAAAGATTCAAACTAGACCCCTTCCCTGTCTTTTTGCGTCTCCCCACCATTTATTATTTTTTTTTTTAATGGTGGAAATTCTCCCCGTATATTTACTATCTTGAAGCGATCGCCGCTAAACGAAAAGGGCACTGAGAGCTGGGTAAAGAGCTCCGCCAGCGGGATACGCACAGCAGGCGGCTCGAGGGGCACGGGTGGCCGGGGGGGGGTGTGTGGGGGGAGCCCCTCCCTGTGCTGCGGGGCGGCCCCCGCCCGGACCTGCCTGTGCTGCGTGGGGCGGGCAGGGCGGCTGCTCCAGCCATGAGGGGGGTCCTGTCGGGACAGGGTCCCCGGTGGCACCAGGAAGTGCCGTCGCTTGGGCTCCGGAGGGAAAGAAACGCCGGGTGGTAATTGCTGCCCCCGCGCCCTGCGCTCGCTGTCACACCCCCCCCGGAGAAGGGGATGTAGAGAGAGAGGCATTAGAGTGCTCATCAGCTGGGGGACCCTCAGGGAGAGGGGTGTCAGGGGTCATTGCGGGGGATGAACGAGAGAGAAGGCAAAAGGGTTAGCACTGAGTGAGCTGTGCCTTCCTCCCCGGGGGCTGGGTGGTCTATGGCACCGCTGCCTGCGAGGGGAGAAGGTGTCACACCGCCACTGCCTAGAGGTGGCTGTGTGGACATCGGCTGAAAAGAGCTCTCTCATCATTTTGAGGGACCAGCCCTCATTGCCTTTTGTAATGAGGGCAGTTGCCGTTACTGTCTAGGGGTGGGAGGCAACACACACCATCAATCCCTAAGGAGAGCATGGAGAGGTGCATTAGTCTGGGAGAGGAGAGGAGGTGAGGATGCAGTCTGGTTGGGGTAGGATGGAATCACAATTTCCAAGAAGACCATGTCCTTTTTAGCTGAGGAGGACTAATGATTTGTGAGCGACTATAATATTCCTCAGCCTAGTCCAAGAAGTGATTTTCTAATGGTAAATACCAAAATGCAAATCAAAGACAATTCTGTACCACAAGCTACACATCATATGATGAATTGTCCCAAGAATATGCCTTTTTACATTGGACAAACACAGACTGGAGCAAGCCTGGGAGGTATCTGTGCACTCCTTTAGCTAGCTTGACCAAAGAATGATTCTGAGTTTACTTGATTAACTAGAAGTTTTTGTTTTGTTTTGTTTTGTTTTGTTTTTTTGCTTGATCAGCAAAATTGATTTCTTTGTCTGCTGTACTTGCTTCATTGATCTCTTGCTTCACAGTACAGGACTAACTGTATTAACATACAACTGAAATGTTATTTTTGGCCAGTTACTCAAACCATGTCCTGTACAGAATGAATGTTTCCCATGGGCTTATCTTGCACAGTGACACAACAGAGCAGAGGCTTCTCTGCAGCAGTGGCTATGATGGAAACCTAAGGAAGTCTATGGGAAAACAAGAAACACAGAGTAAACCTTCCCCAGTTTAGTCCTGGCAGCCAGCGATCTGCAGTATGAGGGATTCCAGAAACATAGTGTTTGTGTTTAATTTCAGTTTTTCCCAAATAAAGGCTAAACCATATGATTGGGGTTTTCCCCCCATAAAGTTGCCATATGTTTTCCTTCATCTCTTGTCCTATCTTATGAATTCCTTCCAAATTTACAGCTTTATAAATATGGAAGCCTACCAGCAATGGTTTTAAAGGGGGTTTAAAAAAAAAAAATGAAGAGACTATTTACAGGGACAGATAGTGATGGGACAAAGGAGAATGGGTTTGAAATTAAAGAGGAGAGACTTAAATTATACATCAGGAAGAAATTCAGAGGGTAGTAAGATACTAGAACAGGTTGCACAGAGAAGTTGTGGATGCCCCATCTCTGGGAGTATTCAAGGCCAGGTTGGATGGAGCCCTGAGCAACCTGGTCTAGTGGGTAGCACTCCTGCCCAAGGTGGAGGGACAGGGGTTGGAAGCAGATGATCTTTAAGGTCCCTTCAAACATAAACTATGTTTCTATGATCCAGCCTTGCCACATTTCCATCGTGGTTCATTCAGGTTTATGTAGTTTCCATCACAAGCTATCAAGGCAATAACTAATCTTGCCAGTAAAGCCTGTGTCAC
This sequence comes from Empidonax traillii, assembly GCF_003031625.1. Classification (NCBI taxonomy): domain Eukaryota; kingdom Metazoa; phylum Chordata; class Aves; order Passeriformes; family Tyrannidae; genus Empidonax; species Empidonax traillii. The sequence goes on from NW_020956119.1 coordinate 426,253, forward strand.
AGGAGGACCAAATCAAAGCTGCTCATTTCCAGGACCTTTACTTTTTTCCCCTTCAATCATTTTCCACAGCAGATATCTAGGGTAGAGATTTGCCATTTAAATCTTCTTCAGTCCCACTGCTTGCTAACAGGGTTAGTCTATAAGGAAATCTTGTATTCATCTTCTAAGAAGACATTATCCTGTTCCGTCTATCTTCCTTGATTTGAACCCTTCACTGAGGAGATCTCAAAGAAGATGTTGTACAGAAATGGTGGAAAAGTAGCAGGAAAAGTAGGAATATGTAAAATCAAACAATTTAAAATAACCTTTTTGCTTTTATAGAGAGACCACATTTCAATTGGTGGTAACCTTGTAAGACAAAAGTACACACAGGATGGAGAAGAGCTTGAGAGTAATGAAGACAAGGAATTGCAAAAAAGGAACTGGATATTAGTTCCAAAGATGTGATTAAATTATGAAATTAGAGATAAAAACCTTCAACCTCAAAATCCCCCCTATTTCCCATCTTTTTTTACTACCTCCTTCCCCTTTATCCAAATTTCTCACCTTTAGGTATTCTGAGTCTTCTATAAACTGAAAGTTTTTGAGGTTGTCAGTCTGCTCTTTGAGAATATCCAAGGGGAAATTCTGTCATCATGTATGATAAGAAACCATATCATATCTGTTATTTATATGAAGCATTTGAACAGTTTTCTGTAGCTGATGTACTTTTTTTTTTCAAATTTTACTCACATTCATGTGGCAAGTACTCAACAAACCATATTGATCTGTGGCATGTGTACTTGACCTTATGGGTACACTTGTTTCAGTGTTGGCTTCTTGTCCCTCTCCTGGCAAATGTGGAGGACTTTGCAGTGGTTGTGGTTATTGCTGAATGAGGTAGCTGGTTAGTGCATTCTGTGATGTAAGAGAAACAAATAAATGTCTTCCTGTCAGGAAGCTGTCAGGAAAAAGCATTTTCCTCATCATTTAAAAAAGAATACCAGAGAGCAGAAGATGTTTGAGCCAATAAAATTACTCAAAACCAAACTCCCAGATGGAGTTCCCCAACACACAGAATACATTTCCTAGATATTTTTGCAATGCTGCTATACAGCCACATGCAGAAACACACCATGAGTGTTGCCAAAAGAGGAATATGTCAAATGGGGCAGGGTGTTTTGCTTTGGATCAAAGGCTGGTAGGTTGCACGTGGTGAGTGGCAAGGGTTCTGAGAAAAGAGGGAGGCTGGCAAATCACAAACACAAAAGCTGAGGACATGGAAGAAATTTGCCCCAGAGACATATCCAAGCAAAGTGCTGACATCTCCCCCCTGTTCCAGTAGAAGCAGCCTAAATGTTGCAAGTTCCCTCTATAGAGAGAAGGTACCAGAGACCCCAAGCAAAAGCAGAATACATACAAACAAGTGTGATTTAATACACGGAACACTGCAAATCTAAAAATTGTTTCATCTATGTGTGTTAGATCATAAAATCCCAGACTGATCTGAGTTGGAAGGGACTTTAGAGACCATCTCATTCCAACTCCCTGCCATAGGCAGGAACACCTTCCTCTAGATCAGGTTGCTCCGAGCCCCCTGGACACTTGAACACTTCCAGGCCTCAATCGACATATCAAGTGTATAGGTTGAGAGAGTACAGCCATGCACAACCATATTGTGGCAATTTTATAGAAATATTTTCCTGAAAGCATGGAAATCTTCTAGTTCATGCAGAACATTTTCTAGACACACGAAACAACCCTTGGTTAACAAAAACAACATCAGGGATATTCAACTCAGTACGTGGCAAATATATGTGATGGCACTGCAGTTTTTGCGTATTTCAAATCCAAATAAAGCCTGTGAACCTCTTCCTTCTTCTTCTTTGTTTTTGTAAGTATGATGACCCAACACATACTGAGTTTGGATTTGTAGTTGTTATAGTCTGTCCTGGATTAGCAGCAGACCTGGGAATTTTCCTACTCAAAATGTGAACATCACAAATCGGACTTCGTGCCCTTTTGCTGTTGGATCTTCATCTTCCACATTTGGAGAGTAGTGTCAAAGGCTCTCCTGTCCTGTAGCCCTGTGTACGTGGTGTGTAGATTCAGAGTTGAGCTACTGCTGAGGAGGCACATGAGCAAAGAAGCTCGTGGTATCTCTTGGTTCACTTCTTGGCTTTAGCCTAGAGCCCCATCCTTCCCATCATGGGCTCGAGTGGTTCCCTCCATTGTGCTTCAGCAATACTGTCCATCATATGATCCCATGCAGAGCTGTCTTATGTTTTGGGAAGACAGCCCAAAGCTGTGTGCTTCGATATGGAAAAGATTATCCCAAAATTATAGGTCTTACGCCAGACAAGTTCAGTAGGAAGGCAGTATACTTCAAAACACAAAGTTGAGTACCACAGACTTCTGGAATCCCACAGAACTTGTCAGACCCTTGAACTTCTGCAGTTTGTGTGAAATACTTGCCTATGAAAGGGTAAATTTATGGCTATATAAATGCTTATTGGCAACCATTCAAAATACTCTTTAACTCCCGTAAGAAACTAGATAATCTTAGTCAAACTTTATTCCTCATGTACTTCTACTGTGGATATATAAACTCTTCCCAGTAGGTCACCTTCCACTGTGCTTATTACAGACATGTAGGAAATGCACTGTTTTAAGAGGAGGAGTCTACATAAGAGCTGGTCATTGCTGGCTGCCATTGTACTCAGTGGGAAGAAACATGCAACTGCACAGAGGGATTCATTTGACTCATTTCAGAAATCCTAAAGTTACCAAAAAAATCCCACCAGAAGTGCCTACCTGGTGCTTTGAAGTATCCCAAAATGCCTAACCCAAATGCACATGCCCAGCTGAAGCCCACTTGTGCTCTTCTCTGTACTCTTCTGCCTCAGCTGTTGCCTTTTGTCATGGATGGAAGCTGCAACTCTTTGGAGCATGGGGTTGCACAGTGTGGGCTGTGTGGAACCTCTCTACTCCCACTTTGACTTTTATGTGTGAATCATTGCTTTCCTGACACCTCTTGCAGCTTGTATAAGTGAGGTCAGAGCCTTTTCACTCTGCTCCTGTCCCAGAGTATGGAAACTAACAAGAACCCTTTGTGGGTTTGGTCTCCCTGTCCATTAGATTTTAGTCAGCCATTTCACTTTGCTCTGTAATTTTCTAACTTTTCCCTCTAGTTTTTCAATTTCACTCCTTCTTTGCATGCTTCCCCTACTTCTCGTCTTCAGTGTTTGTCATTTTCACCATCACCATCTTCCCTCTTTGTATCTCTCTTCTTCTCTTCAGTCAGATCACCATCTCAGTAAATGGAACAAATCTAATAGCTTTTTATCCAGAAGTGTGAGAGAAAAAGTTTGAGTTTGAAGTCTTCCAATTATTTCCTCCAAAAGATAAAATTAGAAGGGTTGATAATATCTTCTCCAAATTTTTTACATTGTCCTGATGCAGGGATGGGGGGGGGGGGAAGAAAAAAAAAGTATACCAGAAAAGGACAGTATTTTGTCTGCTGCAGATTAGGAGACTCCACTGTCTTGGTCACAAGCCCATAAAAAACCCGATAAGTTAATATTGCCTTAAAGAGTAGGCTGGCAGGAAAGCAATGTTGCAGTCTCAAAAGATGAGGAGATAAATTTCAGGAATTTCTGCAGAGAGACTTAATTGTGCCCAGAGATGAATAAATACTTAGACCCGGTCTTCAGCACCAAATGAAAATGCTCAGCAATTGCACAAATTGTCCCTCTTCTTCTTGAGAGGTTTTAACCAAACTTCCACTTGTTCTTTTTTTCATGACCAAGCTTAGATCAGATATTGAAATACTTTCCTTCATGGTTAAAAACAGCTGGAAAGGCACAGGAAGAGGAGAAAGTATCAAAATCCTCCAAATTCAGGGTTGCTTTTTGTGTGTTCATTGGTACACTTAATGTACACACAATGGTGCCTAGGACATCTTCTTTGCTAAGTAATATACTGGCCAAGTTGCTTAAGTAAAGGAGACTCTCTGCGGGAGGAACATCATTATTACAGCAATGTTTGAAGGGTAGAATTATGTCCAATACATGTTCTCCAGCTGTTTGGTCATTAAAATAACCACAGATTCAGTTTGACCCAACAGAGAAAGCAAGGTCGCACAAAGGGGCTTAAATATCTGCTCACCAGTATTGGTATGACACAGACATCTCTTCCCCAGCCACCTCTGTGTCTGGTAGCAGGCAGGCAGTGCAGAGCCCTCTCTGCAGCCTTTTCACCATCTGCAAAAACTCTTCAGCACTGACAAAGGCAGAGCAAGAAAAAGCAGTACTAACCCGCATACTTGCATTTTCAGTTTATTCCCTTTGACAGATGAGCTGTTCTACACCAAGAAAAACAGACTGAAGTGTGCCTGCCATGAGTTTTCACCTCACTTGTCCTGTGGACACTGTCTTCCTTTCATGCCATCAAATCCCTTCATTTCCAGCAGCATAATCAACTTTAGTACAGGAAAGTTCCTCCTCCCTTCAGAAGGGGTGGGAGTTTTTTATCACCAGTGGTCTCAAAACTACATCTTCCTTTTGGAGCTGAGGCAGTGGAGGAAAGCTCCTGAGCCCATTTTGCTTTGCCATTCCAGGCAGGATTCTGCAGCACCTCAGTATAGGAAGTGCCTTTCTTTTAAGGAAGGGCATCAGTTCTTTGGAGGAGACAGTGATAAGCCTTGATTTTGCTGGGCTTCCCTCTTTGATACTGCAGTCATTTTGGTACCTGTAGCTCACAAGTCCTAGCCTTATTGTCATCCTTTTCATGAAGCTTCAATGCCCTCTCTTTGTCCAGGGTATTTGCCGGGGCTGATCTGTTTTTAGGTACCAAAATTTTCACCACCTGGTCCATCCATGTTTTGGTCAGAATGCTGTCTTTGACTTAGGGAAGCTTGGCTTGTCTCAGCAGAGAGAACAACCAAATCATTTGCAGCACTGAGTGCTTCCACAGAGAGAAAGCCATATAACAGCTCTGCCTTATTTTAGACGTTTTGGGAGAGTTAATTTTTAGATTTGATTACTAAACATTTTTTTTGTACACGTCTTTTGACTTTACTATGGTACTTAATGTGAAAACTTACTTTAATATACAGGATTAGCAGAACTTCCATGAAGCACAGTTGCTTCACATCCCATGAGGTGCAGTTCACAGCATTTATCATTTTTCATACAGACGCACATATACAGAGGCAGACACTGATTGCAAATGTGTGTCTCTCCCGAGGCAGCAGAAGTGCAGGACTTACAGACTTTGTGGCTTAGGCTCTGCCCCTCAGGTTATCAGGATTAGAGAGAACCTGCAGGTGAATCCAGCTGCAACTCCTCTGGCCTGGAGACTTGGCCTCCTGAGGCTCTGGACCACTTGTCCCTGCCCCATGGCCACTACACATGCTCCTGCACAGCCCGAGGTTGCTGGATTAGATATTTTTGCAAGCTCATCAAAGTTGTATTTTAAAAGGAAGAGGAAATATCTGACAGGTTTACCCCATGTTAGCTAAGCAATAGATTCAGCAGAGCATAGATGTGTTTCTTAGAGGAGTTAAAAAAGGGTTAGGAAGGAGAAGGAAAGCATTATCGTAAGGAGGCACAACTGCAGGACTTGTGTTTTTTGTGGCATGCTATTGCATGAGGGAGGGTGTGTGTCTGTGTGCTGGTTGCTCACTTCCCTGGTATGTTGGGTGACACAGCAGAAGCACATTTTTTGTGGGATTTGGACACCCCACTTCTGGAAACATGAGTTTCCTGTAGGGAATGGCCTGTGTGGAGGGCAGTGCACAGCACTGTGGGCCCATACAGGGAGCTGATCGCAGTCAGCACGCAGAGGAGGGGCCCCATCCCAGCTGGGGATCTTGGGCTAAGTACCTCCATGGCCAGCCCTCCTCCCATCAGCCACCACCCTGCGTGACCAGCCAGGATGCTGTCTGTGAGCATAGTTTCCGGAGAGGCTCTCCAAGAGTCCCTGCCGTGCTTTCCTAACACATCCCCAGAGGGAGAAAAGGCTGGGGTCAGTCATTTGTTTCTCCTCAGCAAGTTTGAAGGAACAAGCAGTATGCAGGGTGCTCCCCAGGCCCGGGGGGTGCAGCCCTCAGGCTCTCCGGCTGACCTTTGCTGCTACCTTTTCTCACATGGGGGATGTCTGTGTGTGGCTGTGAGTCTCTTGTTTGTGCCATTGCCATCACCACGCAGCACACACTGACACACAACCTGCTTGGGGACAGCCTCTGAGGTGACAGTGGCCTTGTGGTGCTGCTGGCTGGGTTTTGACAGGTCACAGTGCTGGCCATAACCAGGAGTCCTCAAGCTTGGTGTCTGTAGTGGTAACAGTTCCACAACTTCTGTGTTGTTGCATATTTCAGAATATTCAGAATCTCCCTTTGAAGGAAGGAGACCTTCTGAGGGAATTACTGTACTGGTTGCATGGGACCGGGAAAAAGAGCACAAGAATATGTGTGTGTTCTGCTCGTCCATTCAAGACTGTTCCAACCTTGTCCATAGGTGAATTGCTCCTTTGAAACAGATGTTTGCAATCTAAATTAGGTCTAAATCTAAAACACTTTGCAGACATGACAACAAATCCCATGTAAAACTTGCCTAGAAGAAGGCTGGATACCCAGTGAAGGCTGCTAATACAGAGTCAAAATCATGACAAATGTTTCCCACTCTGAAAAACAAAGTCAAAGAAATACAAAGGTGCCAGTAACTAAACATATGGGAAAAAAAAAGGCAAAAACCCCCAAAGCAAAACCATATACACGAAGGTGCAAATCTGAGTTTGAAAATTACCATTGTGGCTTCCATGAAGCCTATAAGCATGCAGAATGTAATTCAGCTGCTTGTTAGCTCAGGTTATTTGTAAGGAATCAATCCAACATGCTCTTCTGAGACCAGCTCATTCTGCAGACTCCTGATCACTTCAGAAGCTGCTGTCAGTGGGCTCTTTGCCTGGGAAGCATTGCAGGTCCTGTTCCATCTCTGTCACAGCTTCAAAATTTTGTTTGGGGTTTAAAGAATACTATCTTGTTTTCTATATTTCTTCTGTGTTTGGATTGTATTTCTCCTGTTTATATGAGCTTGTTCAACCCAGGCAATGTGGGAAAAGCAGTACAAGTTCAACACCCCTTGCACATGTACCTTTGGTGGCCCCTTCAGTTATGCTTGCAAGTGAGAAATTAGGAAGGTTGCCACTGCTGCAGTTCTCTTGAGAGGAGGGGAAGACAGCCAAGATAGGAGTGTACGCAAGGGAAGAGCACTACCACCTGTAGTTTCAACAAATATTATTTTTACTATTTAAAATTTTATGGTAAAAATGAGGTAATAATCAGGAGAAATTGTCCCTTGGCCATGGAAAAATGTTACCAACGGGATCTCGCGGAATAGCTCAGGAGAGAGAGGCACATATTTCGCTGGAATTAAAAACTAACAAAGGACACAAAAAATAACTCGTTCATTTGACATTTTTTAAAAACGGAAAGTTTGGGGAAAAAAAAATCTTGCCATTAACGATGCATACCCCACTCGGCTTTTACTTCTCAGACCAGCACATCATACCTATTCTGTCACTGCTCTGCCCTGTTACTTAACATCAGCCTCTGGGCAGTTGGGCACAGTGTATGGCTGCTGGCATTTGTCCACCTCTCAGCCTCCAACAGGACAAGTGCTGAGAGACTGTGGGCCCTGACAAGGGAAAAACCACTACATCTATGCTTCCTTGCCTCAAATTAAACTTTATTTCTTAAATATTATCACGTCTTTGGGTTCCTGGCCAAATGTGCTTTGAAGTCAGTGGAAGAAATGCCACTGCTCACAGTATCTTTTGAACACCTACCAGCTTGCAATGCTTTCCATGGGTTTGTAGTTGTCCCCTCTTCAATGGATTTGTTTTGTGCTGTTCTTCACACCAGCATGAGGAATAAGGTTCAGCAGCCTCTGATCCTCCTTCCACTGTGTGGTTTATCCTCACAAAGCTCTATACACCATTTGAACGTCAGGGGGTTCTGTGCAGCCACCCACCCCACATCCTTAATGTACCAGCAGGAACAGCAGGAGATGCTGAGCTGTGCTCACGCTGTGCTCACACTTTAGAGGGCCTTCAGAGAAGGGAAGTCTCGTGTGACCAAATCCAAGGTAGGAGCTCATGTCAGGCAGTACAACTTGCTAAGGATGTGTTGGCTGCATTAGAGTTTTTGTAGGGAGCAATAGCATTATTTTGAAGCAAGCCCCCAGCTATCTCCTTATATCACACTCAGGCTTGGTTGACAGAATGATTTGAGTATATGCAAGTCAAGTGCTTTCTGGGAAAGAACAAAATGAGAAGCTCTGCCCAAGAGGCACGAGAAGTGGGATACAGCCTGTAAATGTGGGCATGAGGACCTGAACCAGTTACTGGGCCCTTAATAAGCAGCAAAGCAGAGGCACAGTGGAAACATTTGGACCAAATCTTGCTCAGAAGATGTCCCCTCATCTGAAAATGAACGTAGAAGATGGGATCACAGAGGATTCAGATTAGACACCTGCCTCTGCTATACTGCATTGCTGGTGAGGTGGGTGCAGCCCCAGAAGACAAAGTACAGCCACCCATGGGGACAAGTGTGTTCTCTCCACAGCCAGGCCATCCAAATTCACCCAAGTCTGTGACTTTGTGTCCATGTTATTGACTGGATGGAAAGCTGAGACACAATGGCAAAGCAATACATTCAAAAACTGAATACTGTTTGTTCCACTCCTTATAAATACCCATGTTTTGACCCCTTTGCTGAAGAGATTACAAGGGTCTGGGTCATTAAACTCAGCTTTCTCTGCTGGGACATCACTGACAACCGTGAGTGTGACTTGCACAATGCACGCATCAATCCTGGAACACAGGAAGCCACAATCGATGTAAGGCCTGTCCCCATCTACCTGCATAGGTAGTAATTATTTCCTGGAAGGCCACTTTTATGAAGATTCGCCTCCAAAAGATGAGTGTAAAGCAGAGTACATGCTCACTGCTTGGCTGCTTCTGGAGGACAATTGCCCTGCAAGCTGTGCACAGTGCCTTCCAGCACAGGAGGCTAAATCCCAAAGAGAGAATAATAATGTGCCTGAGTCACATTTGCTACTTTGTCATCCATTACAGAGCTCTGCATCCAGAAGTAGGAAAGCACCGAAGAACGAGAGTATTAGAGCCCAGAAAGAACCAAAGTCCTATTTATGTGTTAAATGCAGTAGAATCCATCCACCTTACTGTACAGACTTGACGGAAACTATGGTATTTTTAACCTTCGATGACACTAGGAGTCGAAGAAGGCGCTGAATTTACAGGTTTTACATTGGTTGACATTTTTCATTTTTTTATTAGTATCATTAGAATAGAATAAACTTGTGAGATATAAGGACACAAGTTCAATGCAATTAGTTAATATAATTAATAACAGGAAAGACGCTTGTGCTTTTATTGCAGAAGATGAAAACCAGACACAAATATATTCTTAAGAGTTTTTTTCTGTGTATGTCTCAAAGGTTCCTTTGTCCACTTTCTAGATTGCTCTTAGAAATGCCTTTTTCAAGCAATGATTATTCATGGTTTCACAACGGACATGGAGGTCACTATTAGAATCAAAAAATTAAAACCTCCAAATTTTTCTTTTGCCATTAACTTCTAATATGGAACAAAAAAAGTCTTTATTTCTTTCAATAATAGATAAGGGTCAAAGGCTACACATTAAAATCCCCTCCATTAGGCACAGTCAATTGAATTTTGAAGTTGGGTTTTCTATTCTGGAAACTTGGTTGGGAACTAAATATAAGAAGAAGTCACATTTCCTGGAAAAAAAAAAAAAAAAAAAAAAAAAAGCCTGAGGACAAAGGGACCTGCTCATGAGTGTTCACACGACACTGGGCTATAGCAGCACTACAGACCAGGTTCTGACTTTTAGCTCTAAGGAGGCAGTGATGGATGATGTCGCAGTGTGAAGGCTGAGCAGTGATAAATGAGGCAGCCATGCTGAGCACACTCAGGGTAGCATGGTAGTTTTACAACACATCATAAAACAACACTGGCTGCTGCTTTGATGGACAAAACTCATGGAGACTAGAGAGGAATTATCATCTGCCTGTGACAAGGCATTGGGAGGATCTGGCTGGCAACTGAATGCAAACAAGAGCACCTTTGCTGGGGCTTCTGCTGGGAGAGCAAGAACAGCCATTTTGTAGGTAAAGACAGCTTGTACCTTTTCTCCGTGGATAGCCATGAGGGGCTATGGGTCGAGAATGCTGAGTAACCCAGGAGACAAAATCTCTGGGGTATTTTGAGCCTTGGTCTCAGACATATAGGTATGGTGGGACATTTGGGACCTTGCTCCTGGACTTTGCAAAGAGACAGGTGTCAAAACTGTGTGGTAAAAAATTCAGAGAGATTAACTGGCTGAGTTCATGTTTTCATCAGTCCTTTGAGTAGATTTTCCTTGTTGAAGGTAGGTGCCCTCAAGCCCGAGCAAGAGGAGAGTTGCCAGCTGATACATCTCCAGTGATGTGTTTCTGTGACCTGCAGCTCTGCGAGAGCAACCAAGGACTGCACTGGGTCTAGCTGAGACAGGGAGCTGGTGTGGGTGGCAGGGTGCAGGAGGGAAAGAGGTGTTGAAGAGGATTAAAGTGAAATCAAAGTAACAGCCTTTTGTTAATGCCCATTTCTTTGTCTTAGCTACTGGCTCTGGATGGCACAGAGTGGCGTGGTAAGAAAGCAAGGTGAGTGGGAGTTCAAGATACCAAAGCATGGGCTTAGCAGAGCAACCACTAGGTTGTGGTTTGTGGTAGAATGTAAAGCCAAGCATATGGTCTCTGACACAAAGAGGGAGGGGAAGAAGGAGGAAGGAGGAGGCTAGCTGGCCCTCACTTTCAAGCAGGAACCAGCAGCAAATAGCCTCTGAAGGTGGTCCCAACCTTTCCCTGGAAGTACAGGAGTGTTCCTCTTTTCCTGGCATTTACCTAAACGTAGCAGGTACTAAACCTCCTTCACAAACCTCCAGAAATACCTGGCAGTCACTACCTATGTAAGATTGAGAGTCACCATGTTCACCCTTGGCTGCCCAGATGTGGAGTCAAGTGGAAGTAAGTCTGCTGGGCTCTGCTGTAGCTCGTGGAGAGAGGGAGGCATCACCAGCTGTTAACTAATCCCCCAGCAGGGCAATTTCATTTCCCTAGAACCTCATCCCAAAACTCAGTGACATATATCACCTGTCAGAGTCACACTCCACCTCTGAGCAATGACTGTAACCACACTGCAGTTACTTTATCCAAGGCTGGAAACTCTTCTGCACGACTGACTTTCCATATGTGAGCACACGGTGTTAAGACATTAAGAACGTGAAGCAGTTCTCAGAGGCAATACTGAAGGCAGAGAGCCTTTAAGACAACCTTCAGTTCCTTTTGCCCTCCACAGAGCGTCTTACAAAAGGGCTCATCCTTTATTCAGCTGAATGATTTGATTTTTCTTATTTGATAAAATTTGTCCTGTGTAATGGGCTAGATAGATGACCTACAACACTGGCCCTTTTTGAAATCCCTAACTTTTTTAATCCTGTGAATGTGTTTGTCATTGGGGTCTAGCCTGAAAATAACATATAGCTGAACTGAAAAAAAATAAACCTTCACCAGAAGAAAAATGGAGATGAGGAGCATGGCAGCAGTGATCCAACAGCAATAAATGGAAGTACTGATCTTAGGAATGAGAAGGTTGTCCTCCAGGCTCCAGGGTACTGAGTACCTCTCCCCTCACACTGAACTTAGGGTGAGACCCCTACACAGAAGTATCTGACCCTCCTGCCCAGTCTTCTCCAGCCACCAACAGCAGTGTGGTCCTATGAAACGTATGCAAAGATTCAAATGTGAGACATCAAAGGGGGAAAAACACAGTGATGCAAAGTATCACAACCCAAACAAACTAAAACAAGTGTCCTGGCCTATACACAGTCTGCTGTGCCTGCTATCAGACATATCCTTATCACAGATGGCTTGGCACCTCTCATTTGAAAAACCCTTGGTCCCCCCTCCTGTCAACCCACTGGCCCATAATCCTGAAGTTTGGATTACCCAAAGTTGTGTGACATGTGACTACAGATGGTCCAATAACAGCAAGTTGGACATTTCTGAGAAAAATACATATTTCTACCCATGCTTCATGCAAAGTTTTTATTCACTGTGGAGTGGTGAGAGGACTAGAAATTCCTTTAAAGGGAATTTCTGCTTCTTCATTGTGCCTAAGGCACACATGGATGGGTAAAGATGCCGTGAACTCTGAGCTTGGCTTGGTACTCTGGGCTCTCATGTACATACTGCAGAGCACTCTCTATGCAAAGCAAGGGAGAAGGAAGCACACTTCAAACCCATGAATTGCTAAATTGGAATTCAGAACAAATGTTGCCCTACGGCTGCCAAAGTTGAATGCAGAGGAATAAGAAACCTGGACTCAGTCCCAGGCAGGGTATGTTTGGTCTGATGCAAACAAATATGTTTGCATTGATCCGGACCTCAAAACACAGCAGCAAACAAAAACAGTCCCCAAGCAGGAGGACATTAGCTCTCATGATTCAAGACCAAAATGTAAGAAATATCAATGGGGCATTTATAGTGGCAGTTTTGCAAGGCAATGGGACCTCACAACTACAGCTGTTGGCCATTGCCTGCACCCTGTTCTGCACCCATCCTGCTGTGGGCTTCTTGACCTGCTCCTCTGTGTAACCCAGCAGTGTCCCCCATCAAACTGGCCATTTTTACCCAGAATCTCCAAAGATTGGCTTTGCAGTTTCCCTTTCTTTTAAACTTGTATTTGGAGAGACATTAAGATGTCCTGTTGTATGATTCCTTTTGATCAGTGCACTGCAGTGCAGTGTACACCTGCAAATTCCCTTGTTTGGATGCTGGGCAGTGAATTCAGTTTTCCTAACAAGACAGTGTCTTTGCTAGTTCAGGATCCTCTTCAGGTTCAGAATGAGGGTAGATGTCACTTCTACATCTCATCTCAATGATAAGCAATACAGAGAGCTCCAGATCTCAGTGAGTAATGAGTTCGTCTCCCAGAAATTATGCTTGCAACAATAAATCTGAACTTGTCTTCTTCGTTTGTGGTGTTTTCTAACCACTGACAGTAACAGCCACCTTTTCAAACTCTCATCTGCAATTTGGACACCTTGCAACATGTTATGGCTGTTTCTTAGCCCAGGGTGAGAATATCTTAGAACTGTATAACTGGGACTGAGAAAAATTAGAAATCAAGAGACATTTATCAAGTCTGCCAAACCTGGTAAATGATAAAGCTCATTTTTTTGTTTGCTGCTGCTGCTGCTGCTGTCAGATCAACCTGTTCCATTTGCTGCACTGATCTGGCAAAAGGTAACCCAGAGGACTTTCTGTCCCATTGCAGACTCCTCACACAGGGCTCTTTTCCTGACCCTGTGTCCCCAAGACATTTTCCTCTCTGCTCTTTTTCATTTGGTCGCTCCTTTCTGTTACCTTGGACACAAGACTTGTGCTTGTAGCTGCTCTGCTTTTCATCTACAGAACAAGTCCAGCTTCAACCACCATTCAGCCTCTGAATTAGATTCAGCTTTTTCTCCACTTTTTTTCTTTACTCTTTACTTTGCCTTTCCTGCTGTGCTCTAAAAAAGATATGTTTGGATCTTGTGTCATAAGCAAAGAAAGTGACACATTAAAAAAAAGCACAACCGTAACTGCTTTTACCTTCCCAAGTGAAACAACATCCAAACTCCCGTATTCTACTGAATGGATAACAGTGGTAACTGAACTTGGATGAAAACTCTTGAAGACAATTTTCTATCATAATGGCATCTTTGTCAAAATCAAAATGTGTCTAAGAAAGATACTAAGCATGAAAAATTTTCAGTTAGAAGAACTTGCAGTGGTTTATCCTATCTTTATTATTCCACACTAATGGATATTGTGACATATTCAATTTTGATAAAATCAAAATATAATGGTTTGATATTTTTATTCTAGTACTGGTGCTATTGTAGAACATGTCATTACCTAACATTTTACTATAATGTTTTCTCTTTATTAAAGTTAAAGGAATTGTAAAATGAAAATGTACTGAATTACCAAAGCAAAATCTTTCAAGGATCCTAAGCCATACTTTTTCTTTTTTATTACTGGAATGTGAATTCAGCAGGAATTTTTAGATGCTGGCTTTGCTCAATATAAAATGCCAAGGAGTATACAGAGCATTCCTCTCCCTTCTTCCAGCCTTCTCAGAATGGAACAATTGGCTTCTTCTTGGCTTCTTGTTGCTCAGAGTACACTCCCATCCCCCATGGCACTCCTTTTACAGGTAGCAGGTTATCATAATCTGCTATTATTTTGAAACACAATTCATAAGCTGCAAGTAACACCATTGGTTGGCTTTAAAGCTGATGTGTCTGACAGCAGAATGCATCAAGCACAAACCATGTCATAGCTATTGATGGGAAGGAAAGTCACCTGTTTGTGTTCAGGAGATATGAAACCAACAAAAAACTATGTTAGTTTAAAGGAAAACACAGAAGCAAATTAGGTTCACATCAGTGCAGAGTAGACAAAAATTCAGTTCTCTGCCTTTTGACTTCTGTGAAACAGAATTTAATTAAGCTTTTCTAATAAAATACCAAAATGTTTGAACTCATCTACTTGCACCAAGTCAGGGTGCATTGACTAAATCCTCACTACAGCTTAAGATTTTTGGTTTCGGTTTCACAACAGTAATTTTTCATTAAATTTAGTTTAAATGGGGTATGCATTTAAAGCAAATAAGGATGTTCACATGGCCTTTTTCACTGGATTGGTTAAAGCTGTTCAAACTCTTGATTTCAGGCAAGCCTTAGCCATGTTCTGTCACTGATGAGGCTGAACTGATATGTAGAAGAAGGATATCTCCAAGATCCTGCAAAGCTGAAACATGACATGGTTCAGTGGGAAGACATTATTGTACCATGAACTTTTAAAAATTAATTTTCCTGCCTAAGTATTCTGTATTGCTTCTCAGATCAAAATAACTTGTACAAATCTGTCTGTATGGAGCAAAGTGAACTTTGCAGATGAGATGGAAAGTCTAGGAAGGAGCCATGGGCAAATTACTACTGAATTTCTTCTTCATGGGACAGTTTAACAGAGATCATGTTCAGTATGATCCATGTGACTTTTGAATGGAGTAGAGATGATGTAAAATTTCTCCCTTTTTTTTTTTTTTTTTTTTTTTTTTTTTTTTTTTTTTTTTTTTTTTTTTTTTTTTTTTTTTTTTTTTTTTTTTTTTTTTTTTTTTTTTTTTTTTTTTTTTTTTTTTTTTTTTTTTTTTTTTTTTTTTTTTTTTTTTTCCTCGCAGCTGTGATGCCAGTCTGTTTTATGCACTGACTTAACCTTTTAGCCCTGCACAGGTATAAATCACTTTGATGAAATGCTTACAGACCTGTAACCTATTCTTGCAACCTCATCCAAAGGGTTGATCTCTAACCGACTTTCCTACATTTGCTCGCCTATATCTGCATTGGCACAGTGGAAGCAAAAAAAGCTGGTTTTAATAACAAAAAACCCTACATTCTCTCCTTCTCAAAGAAACCATTAAATATCTCATGAGAGACTTGGCAGTGAAAATTCCCCTGTCCTTGTTCTAGTCCAACTACCATGAGCAGAAACAATTAAAACTGAGACCCTGACACTAGAAGAGTACTGGTGTCAGGGGTGGACCCTCCCTGTTTGCAGTCTGGGAGCCCTGTAACACAGTGTTAGTCTTTACTGTGCATCACCTGTAGACCCAAATAATAGGGAAAGCATGAACACCTGGCTGTTCCTTTCCAAAAAGCGTAAGTAGCTTCTATTCCTTTCCATGCCTCCTGGAAACAGCCCATCTACCTTAGTTACCACCCGGCCCTCAAACTTGACAGCAGGGAATCATAGAATGATAGACTATGCTGAGTTGGAAGGGATTCATCAGAATCGAGTCCAACTCCTGGCCCTGTGCAGGACACCCCAAGAGTTTACACATTTCCCTGAGAGCATTGTCCAAACACTTCTTGAACTCAGGCAGGCTTGGTGCTGTGAACACTTCCCTGAGGAGTCTGTTCCAGTGTTCAGCCACTCTCTGGCTGAAAAACATTTTCCTGATATCCAGCCTAAACCTTCTCTAACTCAGTTTCATGCCATTTCCTTGAGTCCTGTCACTGGTCATGAGAGTGAAGAGATGACACACTGCCCACCAGATCTGTCCACTCTAGAACTTCAGAAACAGTGTCTTAGTTTTGTGACTGTGATCATCCAGCTAGGATGCTACTTATGGCACTCAAGAGAAAGGTGAAAGAATCATAATCATTATTATGCTCATTTCCACCAGAATTTGGTTCCACAGTATTTCCCTATCCTTAATGTAGAGTTGTGACAAGGCATGAAATACTGGGCAGCTGGAAGGTGTATTTCTCTCCATTGTCCAGCTGTGACTCTCAGAGCACTATAAATTGCTGAAGATGCTGCCTTCATGGATCTTACATCCTTCTCCTGGCTGATGGATGTGAGAATATGTATAATACCCCATTGTCTGCAGTCCTACATGATACAGGCACTTGCTCGTTACTGTACTTTGGCTGGATTGTCTCCTCATGTGTACAGTTTAATATACACATTGTCATGGCCACAGTGAGTCTTGTTTATACTCTCAATGTTTTAAACTACAAAGTTGTTAAAATGTTTGGGGCTTCAGTTTGTGGTTTGGTTTTTTTGTTGTTGTGTTTTTTTGTTTTTTTTTTTTTTAATGGAATTTAAACTTGTGAATCTAACATTTTTGGAGAAAGCTCAGATTGTTAAGGAATCAGCAGGACACATCACCAAGCTACAATAGGTTCACTTTCATGTGGATGCTGTAGCAGGCTAGCCTTCATGGAAAAACTCTGAATGTGAATTTAGCTAGTTTTGGATAAAGACGCCTTTCAGCGTCAATAAACACCATGAATGCAGCCACGGTAGAGTTACAACTTAATGAGATGAGGGGAAGTGCACAGGGTCAGGCCTCATCTCCCGGCCTCTGTCATGCTAATCAGCTGGGCAGCCTGCAGCTGAAAAACTGCTGGAATTTTTATTTGCATTTCATTTAGTTGGAAGGAAATTGACCCAGATGGTCCACAAAGGCAATAGAAGGCTGGCAAGCAGTCTAGTGCTGCACACTTTTCCGAGGGGCTGCACTTGTCCGCCCGTCCCTCTTGGAACCCAAAACATAAAAGATTAAAACAGCGTAAGGGAATTGATTTCATGATTTTTAGATAATTTCCCTAAGATTTCAGAAAAGACCTAAAAAACCTAATTTAATCAGCCAGGAGCTCAATAGTAATTAAAGGGAAGAAAAGCTGAGATAATGAAAGAGGTGGTGGGGATTTTTGCTGTTGCTGGTGGGAACCTTTCTTAATTAGAAAAAGTCTAAAATCTAAATGATGTTAAATGACGACAAGCATGAACATTTATTTCAAAGGCACTGTATCCTTGGTCAGTTTAGATGATTGATGGCCAAATCTGATAAACTTCCTTAGAAAGACCTAAAGTAATTCGCTATGCATTTGTCTAAGCCAAGCATTTCTGTGTGTTTGTTCAAATGAACCATATTGGTGTCAATGTTATTCCTTTGGCCAAAGCTTAGATATTTGCACAAGTGATGTGTGATTCCACACCATCTGCTCATGGCTTTACCTATTTTGCTTTGAAAGCTTAATTAAAACTCTAGTAAAAATAAGGTCACTTCAGATTCCATCTACTTTTCCCCTGTATTCTTAGAGATTATAACATTTCGGAGCAAGTGCAGCAACCTCATGGAGAGCCAGCTGATGGCATATCTACTTGATTGCAAATTGTAAAACATAACTGTAATCGTATTATATAAAGTATTTTGTAGGGTGAACTTTCAGACAGAAATTGTCATGGCACCCCAGAAGTGCCTTAAGCTGGAAGAAATGGCTGGGGATCCTTTCTCTTCTAGTTGTCTGGGTGAAGCTCCTACCTCTGTAGATAGTTAGGTGGCCTCACTCAGCAGTGTGCTAACCCTTCTGGTCTGGATAATTATTGAACATGTGCAGACAAGTCTTCCCAGTGCCAGTCTAGAGAATCAAACCCAGTAACTTCAATGGAGTTTCTTCCGATTCCTACTTGTGTAGAAGTCCAGTGAATCTGGACTAACCCTTATGGGGTTCTGAGTTCAGACATGGTTTTGTTCTCATGACAAGGATTCTATCTTTGGGGAAATGTGAACAAAAACACCCCCACAAAACCACACAGTGGGCACACTGACAGCTTGTGCAGGAACAGAAAGGTGTGGTATTTTTCAGCTCCTTCTGGTTCGCTGAGGACTTGCAAGTTGTCCAATGTGTGGCAGCTCAACTGCCAAGCCATGACATGAGTACACCACCAAGGTGACCCAAACATACCACCTGGTCCCTGCTACAAGTGAGACAGACCTGATCTTTGTCTTCCAAGGCATTAGTGACTCAGCCAGGAGTTATCTCAAGGATTGTTCCTTCCGAAGGTTATGACAATCATACTTGAGCTTTGATTTTATAAAGCTGACACAAAGTACTTGTCCTCTATGCAAAGCAGATTGGGATAATTTCGATTGCCAGCACAGTCAGAAGTCCTAAACTACTACTGATGTTCCTGCTAATATTTCAGTAGCTAAGAATGAATGGAAGAATGATAGGAAGTCATTAGCTCCTTTTCTTGATCTGGCAGTGGCCTCTTCAGTAACCATGGGCAACTTATAGGACAAATATTTAAAAGGGAGACAAGATTTATGTGGTTCTGAAGACCAAATACTCAAGATGTAACACCTTAAAGTCATACCTAAGAACTATAAGGCAGGTATTCAGATGATGCACTAATTACATTAAACTCTGAAGCACATGAGAAAAAAGTTTTAACAGTTCTTCCCTGGCAGGTAGAAGAGGTTTTGCTGCAGGATGCTCCCCTGGAAGTAGCAGTGGTCTCAGAAGTGTAGCAGAGTGAAAGACTTAGAAAGGTCAGGTCGGACATTCAACATCACTCAGACAAACTTATTCACAGATACGGGGGCTTCTGCCTCCTCAGGAGCCCTCTCAGTGCAGATATAATCCAACTTTGTGGCTGAACAGAGACTCAGTGCTAGAACTCAGTGGGGCAGACCCTGATAAATAAGCTACATTTTGACTGGTACCTGAAATCTGAATGTAGAACCAAAATTACATCCGCTTCATACTGACAAGGCAGAAGGAAAAGTTTGAGATAAACACAGAGCTTTTCAGTTATAGCTGTATCACTGCTGCCCCAGAGCTGCCCCCTGAAGAATGCCCACAAGGCAGATGATGAAGTTTGGATGAGCAGAGTAGAAACGGAAGTTAAAATACGAAAAAGAAAAAAAAAAACAAAAACCTTCAATATGGTTAAAGAAGCTTGCTAATCATCCTGGCACACGTTTCAGCAGCTATCACTAAAAAGGGTGGTCAAACAGAAGCCAGAGCTACTAGAGCAGATGGAAAGATTCAGCTCAAAAAAGCTAAAATAAAACTAAAAGCTCTTAAATAAACTAAATAGTTCTGGGATTGGTTAGTCCAGCAAGCTCTCACTGTAGGACTCTGATCATTGTTGGTTTCTAAGTCTGTTTTCAAACATTTCAGTGTCCTTTACCACATTTTCCTTGAAGGCTGCAAAAACCAAATTTGTTGTTTAAGGTGGAATCTTGACAAGGTCTCTGGCAAAACAGAGAGTGTTTATTCAAACATCTGTTGAGGAGAGCTACAGGCTGAGCTGGACGCTGACTAACTCTCCCTCCCCACTCAGCACTGGGACCTGCACACCTGGCAAGGTGCAGGCAAAACAGAGAGCCCAAAAGAAGACAATAAGGATCACAGTTAGTCTGGAATGAAAGAACTGGAGTTACTCTAGTGTATGCCAGGTATTTTCTGATAATATTTTTCAAACATTACAAGAACTGCTGCAAAGAAGGAGCAAAATGTTCTTCATGCCCATATAGGACAATAAACAACACATTTAGGTGCAGTGTGTAGGCTGCCATAAGACACTAGAAACACTTGCTAACAGTATGAACAGTGAAGGAGTGGAGCTGTGCTGGGGAAGTGTGTGGTATCCAAACACCTTGCAGAAAACTCCATCTTATAGGTAAGGGAAATTGTGTTTTGTGGTGTTTTCTGATTTGTATTAAAAGATTGCTTGAAAACCCCTTCAGCCTTATTTTTGTAATCTTTCAGAGTGAATCTACTTTGATGACTTCAGCTCTCTGGGGTACTTTTGGTTTGATTAGGTAGGGTCACCTTACAGCAAGTGTAAGGATGTCTGCGAAGATTCATCCCTCTAAAAACAAAATCGTGCCAAATATAAGGTTCTAGTATGTGCATGTAACTCCTATAAATGTAATAGCCTTGCAAATTCTTGTCCTAAGTCTGAATTTGATTTCTATGAACCTGATAGAAAAAATGTTATAGAATTAGTAAAGGGAAATCATTCCAAAACAGCTAAATGATTTTAATAGAAGAAAAATCATGCTATAGAGCCCTGCAGTTTAACTTAAAATTCAACAGAAAGTTAATTCATTAGTGAAGTCACTCAAGCTTGACTAATAACAGTCTGAGCCACAAAATCTAGCAATTTAAAGTAAACCCTTAGCTGCGTGCATAACTTGATGCATATGATGCCAGCTGCTGAAATTGCCATTTCAAACCTCGCTCTGGTTGGCACAATGGGAACAAATAGCTCTCAGCTGCAGGTGAAGCCTACCAGACCTTTCTCCTCAATCTTTGTATAGTGTCAGTTCTTCTTAAAAAACAGCCATTAAATTATCGCCATTGTCTTGGGGGAATGGTGATTGATGCCTCTTCTTTTATGCTAACTCGGCTTGTCTCTCTGCTCTAAATGGCCTTGTCTTTGGCGTGGATGTTGGTAGTACATCATTAGGTTTTGGTGCACTTCGTGCTGCCTGCTCGCTCACAGCTTGGCAACCAGGGCTGTCAGATGACGTGGCCGTGCAGTGGATTAATACAACTCTCCCAAACTCCTCAATACAAAAAGCTATGGGCTCCCACCTGCTGGGTCTCAAACAGGGTGCTTTGTAGGGAGTGCCTTCCCTGTGTGAGTGTTAAGGTGACAGGTAAAACAACAGGGCTTTGTGTTTTGCTGTACCTTTTGAGTGTCATCTCAGCTGCCGCAGGTGGCCTGGGAGGATGCACACAAGGGAGCAGGAGCTACAAGAACTCCCATGATGGCAGTGGAGCCCAAACCGACCATTTCAGGTGTTTATGTTGGCATTCAAGGGCTGTTGTTTTGTAGTTGCACCGAAAATGTGAGCTACTCCCTCATATGTTGGTACACTGCAGAGGATGGCCCTTTTTTGTACACAGCTGATTGCTGTTTGTAAAAGTACAGACACATACCTTTGAAGAGGGATCAAAAAGGGAAGTGAAGCCAAGGAGAAAGTTCTAAGGGTCTGTAAGGAGCAAAAAGCCTGTTCTGCAAACACCAGTACAAACTCAGAGATACTGGTGATTATCCCTGTGACCATGACCACTATGGTCCTGAGTGCTTTTTGCCGTGCTGGGTTCCCTGGGAAGCACTGAGTGGTTTCAGAGGTGACCCTCACATTCATGGTGGCAGAGCAGAGGGTCAGCTGCTAGTCAAGAGCCACTTCTCTGCTGCAACACCATGCTGACCTGTGCAGCGATGGGGACCAAGCCAGGAATCAGACCCGACAGCACTGTGGTTTTGGGTCAAGTGAGTTGGCAGTTTGAGCTATGGTTCCAGCCTGAGTTGTTTCACTGTGTCTTCCTGCAAAGCAGGAGCAGTGGTGGTATACTCACCAGGTGACTTCTGAGAGCAAATTTCTAAGGAGCTGTGGGACTTTTTGACAAGGAGATTAGGGGGTCAAGGAGGACAAAGATAGGAGTGTTTGAAGATACTTTTCTTGTGTGAAAAATCTTCCTTCTAGGACAGTAAATCTTGAAATAAAAGAGACAGTCTTTACATCTCTCTGGTCCCCTATGTAGCATCACCCTTCACCTAGCTGGTCCTGTTCCTCCTCTTCCTGCCTTGCCCATTTTGATTGCAAGTTCTTTGAGCAGGAAAAGTTCCTTGCAACATGTCTGAATTGGCAAAACATGCCTCTAGTGCTGACTGTGGTTTGTCAGAGTAAAATGAGCCTTAAATGCTTTGTTTTTTTCCTTTCTGCCCCTCAAATAGCCATAGTTTGAACTGGCTGTGGTATTCACAATTTATAGACTTCAAACTTCCAAGTAAAGACAGCAAGTACTAAAATAGATACATCAAAATTGTTATATTAAGCAGATAAAAAAGCTTAGCCTATCAACTCTACATCACACCTGGGGAGTGTGTGAAACCTTCCCATGCATCTGTACTTGACAGATGGGTGGCCTGAGCTCAGGGTTTGTTACTCAGGCTCGTATTTTTAAGCAATTTCTGACTCAGGAGGCAGCCTACGTGTGCTGCAGTCAACAGAGCACTTAGCAGATGTCATACAGACAAAATCTCTCCCACTGTGAGCCTTGTTTGAAACAAGGGTACTCTCAGGACACAACTAGTGAGATTACTATGGTGTTCATAGTATAACATAACCCTCTATTTAGTGCTAAATGTCGTTTACCTTTAACTCATTTTGTATTATTTTTCATTTTATTTTTAGGATAAAGGGAGACTGAGAACCTTATCTCTCCCATACATTAAGTACTGGGTGCAGTTCAAGTCTCTGCATCTCAAAAAGGATGTAGTGAAGTCAGAGGATACAGAAAAGGGCAACGACAATGACTGTGGGGTGAAGAAGCGGAGAGACTAAAAAGGCTCCTTAGTTTAAAGGAGAGAAGGCCGAGGGGTTATGTACAAAGTTCACAAAACCATGAAGATGACGGGTAAAGGAAACTTGGAACTGCTGTTCACTAAATCCCTTAATTCAAGCACCAGAGAGTGCTCTGGGAAACTTGGGGAGATCAGTTTAAAATAAACATAGACAAGTACATGGCTGATAGCAAATATCTGGGAATCATGTCCCTGGGAGGCTGCAAAGCTGAATAGTGTCAGCAGGTTCTCGATAGGATTAGACACCTCTGTGGACAGCAGGCTCATGAGCTGGCATTCAGGACCCATGAAGGTACCTCCCACTGGCATCCCATCACCTCTGGGGCTGGGAGCTCCCAGCAGTGGGAATGGACCACAGCAAGTGGTAAAAATCCTGTGCTCTCCCTCATAGTGGCTCCTGCTGCCCACAAAGGAGACAGAGTAGGGGGTTAAGGGACCACTGGTCAGACCCACTAGAGTGTTTCTTGAGTTCACCTTCTGCAGTTTGCTGCCCCAGCGGCTTCTTGTTCTCCCCAGAGCCCAGAGAAAGCTCTCACTTGCAAAGGGACCACCATGGACTGGCAGGAAGGGGGTGCATGCCATAGACTAGATGGTTCTCACGTCTCTGAATGTGGTCCTGGAGTTACTTTTATTCTGCTTTGGTGGCCGGGAACAATACTCCTTTAATAAAGACACTGTTTTAGAGTGACTTTGTTTACAGCCAACTCCAAACAACTTTTTGCAAATGTTTTCCCAAATAAAAATAATAAGTCTGCTTTGGTGGCATTCAGCTCCTTCATATCATTCCTTTCCAGAGATGTGAGGGGAGTATGGTTTGTTAGGATGTTCATGGACACAGAGCCTTTGGCAAACATGCTCCTCCATGGAGAATCACAGTAGGAAGGGATCATCTGGGAAATCTTCAAAGCTCCAGGAGTTGCCCAATCGGACATTACAAATAAAGTGTCTCTAAGTTACAAGTTATGGCCCAATCACAAAACATAAAAAAGAAATATCTTAAGAATGCACAAATCAAAAGTCAAGGAATCTGCAGACAATCCAGCGATTGCCCAGCTGCTGAGCAGATTGCTACAGGTGAATTATAAAAGCAAATAAAATCCTTTTACAGATAAATTTGCAAACAAAAAATGTCAGATAAACTAGACTTGGTTAGGAGTCCTGTTTTAGATTGTAAAATCTTGATTTGTACAAAATTGAAATGATAGAAAATAATGGCTCAAAGGCCTGTTTCAGATATGGGTTGGGGTGTTTGGTTTTTTTTTCCTACATTTGTAATTGCTTCTTTTGAATGAACATTATGCCCTTGGAAGATGTCTGGCAACTACAGGATTCAATCAAAAGCTAAAGAAACCTTCCTTTATCCCTCCATTTTTCCAGCCAGACTTTCTATAAGGTGACATGCTGCCCCTACTCAACACCAGAGACTTTCCATGTGTTGTTTCTGCTGCATCCTTTCATCTTTGAGGTGGTTAGATATATAAAATCATAATTATGTAAACCTGGCAGTAGAAGCAGAGCCTACTCTTTTATAGCTTGTTGCTAGATGAAGGGGATTTAACCTGTTCCTGGACTTTCTTTGGAACACTTAACCTCATCAGTGATCCCCATAGAAGCCGCTGTGTTTACTGAGGCCATTCATTTTATGGATTAAAGCACTGGATTCACCCTGGCTCTGCATCAGGTCAGAGCTGGATGCATTCTGCTGGAAGCTCCTGAGAAAGCGTTTTTACCTTTTCAAAGCTCCTGAGAGCATTGCTGCTCCAACGGGACCATGAAGAGATAGCTGTGTTCAGGGGGGAAGAGGAGGAAAAAAAGGGTGGGATGGCCAAACACAGCACTGCCTCACACCTCTCCCCTCTGCTCATTCCTTTTGCTGTCTTCACACCACCATGTCTTCTGGACTCCCAATTGCCTTAATATCTCTTAACTTCTTAGTTGCTCATGCCTGTAAACAGCTCTCAAGGTTCCAGCAGGTCAGATGTGAAAAATGAATGGTGAGATCTCTGGAAAAGAATATCAGTGTCTTCAGATCCTGTGGAGATATACTCTGAGAGATTCCTTCTTCAGGCTCCATCCTATTTCTTCAGTAGTAAGGATCACCCACATTTCTGAAACACATTAATCCCATGTCCATCTTGCCTGCACGTCATTCCATGTGCAGGGGGACATGGAGCTGGATGCATAAGCAACTCCAGCTCCTGGGAATGTAAAGGACAGTGAGCACTCCAATGTCTGGAAGGAGGAGATTTGCATCCAGCATTTGGCACAACACTCCAATAGCTAAAAGGCTTTATCCAGGTGCATGACTTGGGTGTCAGGACTGATACCCCAGGACTACCTGAGAGGATGTTGCAGTTGCCAGCACTCGGGCATGCGAGGCTTGCAGTTCTGCTCCAGTTGCTGGTGCTCAGGCCCCCCACACAGCCAGGCACACAGAGCCACCATGCCCAGGAAAGTGGCTAGAAATGGAGCTTAAAGGGAAGATGCAACAGAGTGTGATGATCAGGCACACAGGCAGACCAGCAGCTTTATTACACCCAACAAGTCCTTTTTATTTTCTTTCCCTCCATTCTCCTACATTTGTTTCCCTAAAGCAACTCCACCCCTCCATCCTAGGTTTAGTCCTTCCCTTACGGGACCCACAGAAAGTTTTGTACTATCCCAAAATGTTCTTCCCACTCTTCTCATATTCATTCCCCCACCCCCACAGGCACTAATCTACTCAGTCTTCAAGGTGAGCAGGGAAATTCTTGGTTAGGGGCTGTTACCCCCAGATCATGGACCTGGTGTCTGATCTGTGATAGCCCTGGAAAGGTAAGGTTTGTCCATTGGGTTATCTTGTTTTTCTCTGGTTGGATTATGTAGGTTCCTGCCCTGTCACCAGTGTTTCTCGGTGATTCTTTTTGTTCACAGGGATGAGCCTTCAGTCGCATAACCTAATGCCTCAGGCAGCTGAATCCCGCTCCTAATGTTGATCAAGAAAATAACAGTTTCTGGAAAATTGTGCCAGATACTTGGATCATGCATGATAATTTTTATTGACATTATAAACTTGCAGATCTTCTCAAGGCAAGTTGTTTTTGAAGATCTGTGTGGCCTGCAATTTGACTAAAGTTTACTTTCATGTTTGTAATTTATTTTTATTTCACTCTATTCTTTCCATTGTAAATAAACCGTGAACTTCTGCCAGGCAAGCAAGGTGACCAGTGTCATCTGGCCTTGCACAATGACATCCCAGAGGCAAGCCAGGGCCCTTGGCATCTGCTCTTGTCCCTATCCCCACAGAGCAGGACCTGCCTCTCTGGCCGATCTGGACTATCCCTGGCAGTTTACAGGCAGTCTTTTCCTTCTGAGACCAACAACATCAGCTGGATCAGATGCATGCAGAAACATCTCTGGGTCCATCTTTACTAGGGATGAGTGAAACCCTCAGGTTTCAAGCTATTTGATGTCTGAGTCCTAGCTGAAGATTAAACTAAGACTTAAGCCTATATTTATTCTCTAAAAGCCTGGGGTTTTATGCTGTGTTTCCAGGTAGAGTAAACACTAGTTTTAAAATTCGGTCTCCAAACACAGAAGAGGGTTTATTTCTTGATACGTAAAAGCTGACCACTTCTATTTCCAATGGTGCAGTTGACCGTGAGCATGTCAAGAGTCTAAGGTAAAGCAACAAACCTCATCCCTGCCCGCCTGTGTGCTAAAGAGATGTAAATATTATTTATCTACCCATGAACTTTGCCATGCCCTGTTGAACAGATAACTCAGAGCAAGAAAAAATGGCCAATGAGACTGTCTGCAAGCTTCGACTTTTTTGTCCTCATTTAAGAGAGGCAAAGCTCCAATGAATTCCTTCAAAGCTCTTGAAAAAACTGGACAAAACTGCCACTCCAGCTATAGCCCACACTTCAAATGGCCGTGATATGGCCTTTTCTGTATGTTACATAGTTCAAGGAGGCAGTGAAGTGCTCAGTGGAAGATTTTGTATGGGAACTTTAACTTCCCATTCCATTTGACTTTTGGTCTTTAAAATACAGGTCAAATCAATGAATTTAATGAAGGCCGTGGAACACAAAGGCTTTGCCTTGCATTTTGACCTAGATAAAGGAGAGTCAGTCCAGGTCAAAAGGCTTTAGCAGCACTTTAAGTGGTTAGTACACAAATGTGACAGAGTGTTTAGACTCTCAGAGACTTGCAAGACCCAGTGACAAGCCGTTAAAAGTATTTGAAATAGCTGCTTGAATGAACTTTGATAAGGTACCCCTATTGTCTTCCATTGTCTCTTTCTTTTCATACCAAAACACCCCCAAAAGAACAAGAGTCAATGAATGTATAATGCGGTCCCACTTTTACTGGATTTGGGGCTTCTTTTGGCCCTTTGGACTTTTTTTGTGAACAGTTTATGCCATTTTCATTCATTTCCCCACATTAAGCCTTTCTCAGAAGCTAGTGATTAATGTGACTTGTCAGTAAGAGCTTTTAAAGTGCAATAATACTTTCAGAAGCTATAACGTGTCAATCGAACCTAAGATTAAGAACAAATTAGGAATAAATTTACTTTTACTGAACCTTCTTGAGAGATGGAGCTACCAAATGTGAAGGTGGTGGTGGCCCTTTCCAGCTCCTACATCGCAGATCCTGACATCTGAGGCAAAGTTAGCTCAGAGCAGCAGGCCTGCACATTAAAATCTGGATTCATATCTTTCCTTTCACTGGAATTACATAGCCTCATAGGACCATGAGGCACTTAACACAAGTTCACATTCTCTATGCAGGCATCTAAATTAGGTGTTTGAAATCATCTTTTTGGTAAAGATAAGTTGTTATTAACAAAAATAAATATATTTTAATGGTGGACAGCATACTGTCAGAAAGTGCAGGATCTGCCAGATCTGCCATAAAGCAAATTTCCATTTAAATACATAATTATTCTTCATTACCAGAAAGCATTTGTTCAAGGAAAACTGGTAAAATGTGTAACAGTTCATTATGCAAGACCAAATTTGCCTAGGAAGACCAAAATCCTAGTTAATTTGTGCAAGGCAGAAAGGTTCAGTTTTGTTTTGCTTTTCAATTTTATTGTAAAAAGTCTGCTTCTTGAAAGCTTTCCAGGCCAGAGATCAGGTTCCCCCTTTATAATGGGAGCTATTAATGCCTGAAATGGGCCACTCTAAAGAACCACATGTCTGTTTCACATGGTTTGATAGCTCCAAGATTTTGCTCACTGTGCTTTTGGGACTTTTCTCAGTATTCTCTATAGTGAGATTTTTATTGTATTTTACTCTTTTGTCTGGTTTTTGTGTTAGAAATTTTTCCCTTATTCATTGACCAGCAACTTTCTGTCACCCATCTTTGACTTTTCTTCTTACATCTGCATTAAAGCTGTCATTTACTTCTGCTTTTTCCCCTCTCTCCATATTTGACAGCAAAAGCCTTCATCAGCTTTTATCCCTTTTTGTTCACATTATGACATAACCTGCGCAAAGTGGCACAGCTCCCCAATTCTTGTATATAAAATTTGCAACATTTTTTGAGACGGGTCAATGCCCATTTTTGGGATCCTTTTCTTTATCTGAGTACCGTGTTAAAACTTTTTGCAGATGTGAGCTATTCAGGAGCAGCCTGCGGCTGCATGCAGAGATGGGGAAAAGAAGAAAAGGCCTTCCTATTTTGTGATTGCCATAGTAACTCAAACATTGCCAGGGTGTTTGTCGGTTTGGTAGGGCACAGCCAGGGAATTTTATTTCCTGTGCAATCAAGCCCTCTACTGGAGATCATGGCTTGTATGACACAGGGTTACAGAGAGGACAGTGGGCTTGTTAGGCCTGGATTAAGCATTTCACTTTAAAATAATACCCATTTGTATCCATTTTGTTCAACATAACAACAGCTGCTGGCCTTGGGATGACAGGCTTGCCTTTTTAACCAAGGTCTTGTATGACATTTATGAATGAGACAGACTCCATTCATTTTCACTTTGAATTCACACTGGTTATATTTGGTTGTTTGATTCTTTTTTACTCTAAGTTGTTCCTGCACTTACATTCATGGTTTATGAGAGGGCAAACTCCAGGTTTATTTGAGCTGTCTGATTGTCACTCATTTCGGGGGAAACAGTTTAAAAAAGAAAGAAGAAAGAAGGAAAGAAAGTATTTTATGTCAACATAGTGGAAGATTTTTATTAAACCAATAGATAGAGATGGAGAAATAAACCTTCAGGCATAGGAGCTTTTCTTCAGATCTATATAGGAGTGGCTGACTTCAGGCAGAGAAGGTGTCTGTCTCTTTTCTGGATCAGCAGAAGACTTGCTGCTCCAAGAACTTCCTATGTCTCCAGGTTGTGACAAGACACCACTACTCCCTGCATACTGTGCTTTGCATGCACCAGCCCAGGCCATTCTTTAGCCCCAGCTGCTGCTACTCCAAAGCATCCCAGCTTTCACCTGACCGTGGCTTAACTGAGAGGCAACAGCTCCTCTGACCTCATCTCCTGGCCACCTTCTGCAATGGGTCCCAACAGAGGACTGGAGATGATGCAGACATGAAAAGAAAAATAACAGCTTTTGGGGAGGCTCCTTCAATGTATTGATTTCAAAAGGAGTTCAATTTTCTGATATTTTATGGTCATTTTCTGCTAACCTCAGGGCTGTAGTGAAAGGACTGACCCACCCAAGCAATTGTGATGAGGCTGAGTCACCCTTCATCCCTCATTCCTTCATCCCCCCAAAATAGCTTTTTGTATTGGTTTGCATTTGTAAGCTGAAGCAAGTAAAAAAAGTGAAGACCCCATTGATCCTGGCAGCAAGTTTTCCACCCAGAGAGTGCAGGGGAAGTCTGCAGCTACAGGTCCCATGGTCTCTGGCCCTGGTGAGCTTTCATGCTGGTGTCGGGTAAGTACAGGACATTCCCATTTCAGTCAGGCAGTAATGGCATTCCTGCTTGAGGTAATACAAAGGAGCAAGGCAAGGCTGAATCGTGCCTACACCTGCCATTTGCTGCCATAC
The DNA here is from genome assembly GCF_003031625.1 of Empidonax traillii. NCBI lineage: Eukaryota > Metazoa > Chordata > Aves > Passeriformes > Tyrannidae > Empidonax > Empidonax traillii. Next base: position 456,101 of record NW_020956119.1, read on the forward strand.
CTCTGATCAGGGGAGAGCATCAGCCCTCCTTCCTCATCCACATCCTCACATAGCCAGTCCACAGGCCAGGGCTGCCCTGACATTTTCAAGGAGCTCAGGACACAGACACAACTTTCATGTTCCCACCGGCTCCTCTCCTAACTCTCCTGCACTTGCAGCAGGGCTTTGAGAGACTCACAAAATTATCTTGACACATCTCTCCAACTGCATTCACTGAAGAATTCCAGCTCAATTTAAATATCAGCCAAAATACTTAAAATCTGGCATATTGGGACAGCTATAAGGGAAGCCTCCCTTCTATAAAGCCAGAGTTGAAATTTGGCTTTTCCTTGAAATATTTCCTAGAGGAGTCAGTCACTCTGACCTTTTCCCACACTAAAGCTCCTATTTATGGGCTTCCCAGACTTGGGACAGCAGCACGAAGCCGTTTGGTGCAGGTCACCTTTGGCAGTGCCTTGAACTGCCTGCAGAAAAAGCAAGATGGGGTGGGAGGAGGGAGAGTGCTCTTGGTGACACCAGCACAGCGAGCTTGGTATCAGATCCTGTCTGATGGACAGAAGCTGCCTTACACAATACCAGATCATTAAAATGCTCCTTCCCTCCTACCCTTCTTCTTTCCCTCCCTCCCCTTTCTCTCCCTCTGCTCTCCCTCCCTCCCCCACAGTGAGGTCCAGACTTTTCATTCCTGAATCATAAGAAAGGTTCCAAATAAGACAGGACCCGAAAGCTTCCTTCATTGTTGGTGACGGAGGGAACAGAGCAAAGAATCACTTTGATTTGACATCAGAAGGGCTACAATCTGACTTAGACACATGAAATACTGGAAAACTTTTAACTCATTGTGCACTCAACCTTGTGAACCTGACATTTGTGTAAACCACACCTTTCTCAACTCTGTGTCCTAGTATCTTCAGGATCCAAATCTTGGCTTGCTGGTGAGATGCAGGAAAAGCCAATGAAGACTGCAGTTATCTTTCTGCCTACTTTGGAAATGAAATAAAATCTCTTGCTGTCACACAGAGACTGAAGCAATGACAAAATACTCAAAAGTATCATTAACCAAAGGTGGTGGTTCAAAGAGGGATTTTTCCTGCAAGTGGCATATTGTTAATTGATATGGAATCTGATCTGTTTTGCTCTTCCATTCCAGAGTGGATTCACAGCTGTGAGATTGGTGGGCACATCCCATACTGCCACATGAATTCCACCTTAACCAGGCTGGAGTGCAGCCACAACCATGATTGATTTGAGCTGCTTGACCATGAAAATGCCTTCACTGAGCTGGTGTTGCCCACCAGCTGACAGTCTCTGACATTACTCATCCAGCCAAGCCCCAGGAAAGGCAGTACCCTGTGCCATGGGAACCCTCCAGTTCACCTCATGCCCTGAGTTTTTCCTTGCGGGCACTTCCAAGTCACACCATTAAGAATGAATGGGGATTAGGATCACTGGCTACTGGGGAAAATCTCTTTGGCCACATTTATTGCTGGGTCTTCTTTCCCCCTCTCAGAAATAAATGAGTTGAGCTGATGTAGAATAAAGAAAAAAGAAAATATTGTACATTAGGGTGGTGTAGTTGCTAATTTTCTTGAGCATCTATTTTCATTGAACTCCCTGCTTTCAGATTGAATAGTTAAGATTAATATTAAGCTATCTCCCTGAAGCAAACAGGATTGTAGCCCATTGCTACTTCTTCAAATATGTTTACGGACCTGGATCCAGGTCACTCAGACCACAGTATCTTAGAAGCCTGAACATGCACATGGCTCACGTGGAAAAGCTAATGTGGGGACTTCTGAAGAGGCTGCCCAATATGTGCACCTCTTCCAACGTGCCACCTCCCTGGTGGGTGGGCTGGATGGGGCTGTAATCAATGACCTGCTTTCTTAGTGCCCACATCTGCACAAAGCAAGACGGTAACTTTTTACTAATAACATTACACACAATAAGGCAGCAACATCTGGAAATACCACCACTCTGACTGGGAGTAGGGTCATCTATCCTAAAACCCCAACTCTGCGCTGAGATAAATCCAGTGATCTCTAAAAGTCTCATGTGCAACCCAGAGGAAGACTTTCTTCATTTACACAAAGCTGTCTACATTCTGCATTCTCGTGACCTCTCTATTTTGCCAATAAATCAAATTTCCTGTTTCAACCCTCCCTTCCCTTGCCCCAGAGAAACAATCTCATTGGGAGAGCCACCATTAATAAAATAAACCATCATGCTAGCATAGTTGATAATCATAGTATTCTTTAGGTATTTCCCTGTTTCCACTACCAGGAATTCTTCCTCTCCCATTACAGCAGGTAGAAAATACTAGGGAGTTGGCAAGCTTTTATTGTGTCCATTATCTACATAAAGTGAAACCAGTCCTTCTGTTATCAATAGCAGTTGAACTTACAAAAAATCATTGCAATATCATGAAGTAACGCTAGGATGCTTGGAGATACTCATAACTTCTTGTAGATATTCAGAAGTCTTCTGGAGATGGTCCTGGGCAACGAGCTCTACGTGGCCCTGTTTGAGCAGGTGGGTTGGACTAGGTGACCTCCAGAGGTCAACTTCAACCCCTCTAGGATGCTAAGTTGAATTCTGGATGTTATAATATATATCTTCAGTCCAAGTTCCACAGTTCTGAAAAAAGAAGTTGTCTTAAAGGTCAGTCAAACACAGTGATGCATGAAAAACTATTGTAGAAGCCTTCACTTGCAAGCCATTTCAAACCTTGCTTACTAATATTATTTGCAGAAGAATTTAATTTTTTTTTCCACATGGCACTTGATTTGTAAGTTTTACAAACCAAAACAATTCAAAATACTGTATCTGTATTCAGCTTGTTTTCATTGTGGGCAGACCTATAAGCACAGCTCTATTTTGGTGGCACCATGGTCTTTCCTAAGAGTGAGTCATGATTCACTGGGCAGCAACCTTGCCCTTCTTACAGCGTAGAAGCATTTTCCCTGCTGAACAGGGAAAATCAGTAGACTGCTATTGCATCTCACAAACTGTGAACTAAACAGGGCTTAGAAGGTACTTCCATGATCTTATCCCTTGTAGACAAAAGGTTGCAGTGGGACTTAACTAATATTGCCTCACCAGGTACTTTAACATGACATAAGCACAGAAGAAAGGCAAACAAAATCTGCAGCCAACTCCTCCTCAAAAGTTACATAGTGTACAGCTTCATTGCTGCAGCTGCTGAAGAAAGATGCTCAGACCAGATGCCTAATGGCACAGGAGAGAGGAAAAGAGCCTGTGCTAGCTATGGCATGGCTGTAGTTGGCTCTGGCCCTGGAAGGGTTAAATGCTTTGTGGTGAGGTGGGACAAACTTCACTTAAACTCAATTCTGTGGCCAGCCTGATTGTTTTGACACCTGCGCTATGTGTGGGATGGCATGGTCTCCTTTGTGGTGCATAATGACACATCTTCATTATTGTTCTAATACTCTGAAAAAAAAAAAAAAATCCCTAATCTTTCTGTGGTGCCAGTGACTGTAACAATGCCGGGACGTTTTATTTTCCTCCTTGCTCTCTCTTTCCCTTAACCCACTATTGTTGCCATAGCCACGATGGTGCAGTACTGCTGGTTCGGGGAAGTTTCTGTACTGTACCGCCCTGAGCTTATTGTTTAAATCTGTATTATTCAACTGTTCTGAAGATTTACATTTTTAATGGCTCATTTATGTAATCCCATAAATAAAGTAGCAGAAAAGCATCCCACACAAATGAGTGAATTGGGGTTTGAAAAAAGCTGCTGAAGCAGGTCACTCAGGGTCTCAGCTGCGGGGCCTTGATTGGTATCAGCGATATAACCACTGTGGCAATGGACTTAAGACCACCCAGTCAGCCCCAAAATGGTGCATTACCAGGGAATAGTGGAATGGTGCTATAGTTCAATCTCCCCTATTTAACAGGGAGCAGAGTTCTGCTGCAAAAACCATTTTAGCCTCAGACTCATTTACCTTATTGCTTTGACAGCTGCACCTCTCCTGCCGTAAAGTTTAGATGATTAGCTTTTCCCTCCTTGCAGCTGATGGTGATAGTTGTGGTTTTTTTTCTTAACCAGTATATTCCTGAAGCTGATAAATTCCCTCTGAAGAGGCTGTGAATTCAAGCACCTGCCTGAAGAATTTGTTTTACAAACTGAGCACTGAGATGGAGATATGTTCTAACAATTCTAAGCTTCTCCCCGCTGCTCTCCTTGCTGGCTCCCTCCCAACACATAAATCCTTGATGAACTATAAATCCTTTGAGCAGCAGAAGTGAATTTGTAGCTGTAATGGTGCTAATGAAAGATGGTGAAGATATTTTGTTTCCAGTCAGTTCTCACCCTTCAAAATTGATTCTTACTTGTTAACTCAAAGAGCAGCCACACAGCTGCTGTGCATTTGGAGTACTCTGTGTTGGGTGCATCTCCTGAAGCACCCTGCTCTCCAGGACAGGTACCAACAGCCAGCTGCAAGGCCCACACCTCACACCTTCACACTAGTCGGTGCAGTCTGGGAGAAATCCACCCAATTCCAGTCCTGTGACCCTGGCACAGCTTTGACTCCACCCCAGAGTGCCCAGGCTTAAGGTACTGCAGCTAGGCAGATTTGAGGCAGCAGCCTTGGGGCTGGAGGACCACACTGATGTATCTGCAGAGAGCTGGTCCTCAGTACGAGCCCTCATTGCCTGGACTGCCTGATCTCCATGGGAGCTCAGGTCACAGCAAGGTGGGGGAGCAGGGGCAGAGGGACAAGCTGGTGCGGCCTGACAAACAGACACAGGACTGGCCATTCCTTCTCTTCGTCCCCAGCTCTTCTGGGGATCCCAGCTGGTGCAGCACATTTTGAAAACGGTTTGCTCTCCTGTACCTTCCAATGGACACCCTGCAGCTGCACCAGGGAAGCTTGGCCGTGGCATGAGCTGAGACCCCATTGTGGTGGGCACCTCCCCCAAGGGCCTGCCATTTCCCACCTCCCAGACTGTACTGACAGGTAACAATGGGCACCATCCTTTTCCTGCCACAGGAGAGCCAGGCCAGGTCCTCACAGCGCTGCGCCCACACATCTTCCCTCCTCCCAGAAAGCTGTGGGAGTGCACGGCTGTGGAGACAGTCCCATCCATCCTCCCTGGCTCTTCCCCAAGGCTGTCAGGGTAAGCACCAGCCAAGGCACTGTCTGGAGGATAGACAAGCCCCACACAGTCAGGGCCAAAGCGATGCGACCCGTCTCCAGCACCCCAACCGTGATACAAGGTCTGCTGTTACTGACACATCAATGCCACCCTCTCCATGCACAAACATTCTAGGTGCAGAGGAACAAGGTGTTTCCCCCTAATCTGAAAGCAAAGCAGCTCTTTACACAGGTACGCCTGTGGGAAGCTCTGTTGGCAGATAAACCGCAGTGGTCTGCAGAGAAGGGACAGCCGGACAATAGCCCTTCCTCAGTTTACCTGCTGGATCTCATTCTGCCCGGCTGCATGGAGCTGAGTCAAAGGAAGCTGCTCCGAGGCAGGGAGCAGGCAGCAAAACAAAGGCAGGGAGAATACCAGCCGGCCCAAAGGAACAGTGGGGAAGCTGGTAATTGGGCCGTGTGCATTTGGTTTTCGCCAGGCTAGCAGTTTGTTTTTCTCAGGCTGGAGCCTAGACTGAAAGAGACACGGAGCTATTAAAGAACTCAACCTAGAAAGGAGAAAAAAAAAAGAAAAATTGTTGGCAGCGACGGCTGGAGGTGAATGTCAAGTAATGAGAGTGTGGTGGGGGCTGTTTGCTCTTTCCCAAGGGTGGAGATGCCTGGAAAATTATTTTCAATGGGCAAAGAAAACTGAAGTTTACATGAAAGTCATCCCAGTGGACTTTTATTGCTAGTTTAACTCATTTCTCAGACAGCAGAGAGCTTACTGGGCAGGATGCAATAGGTCCTGCTACAGAAAGGTAGAGCTGTGTCTTCCTGGTCCCTTCCTTGCTGCAAGTTTCCTGCAGGGATCCAAATCTAAATGGGACCTGCTGGTGAGGCAGACCTAGAGCCACACTCAGGAAGGGATTCCCCCACAGTGGGACTGATCCTCAGTTCTTTTGCCAGCAGATGATGGAAGGAGCTGCACATCCACCTGCAGGTCTGTAGCACTTCTAGCAGGCAGGATGTGTGCAGGAGCTCAGGGCAGATGAAAAGCCATGCTCATGCAGCACTACCCCTGGGATGCTTCATCCTGCTCTAGCCCAACAGCTTGCAAATGCCAGGTGTCAGCACGGAGGACTGTGATTCCTTGTATGTATTTGCAAAGCACACTACAGATATAAAAATTTCAATAAGGTAACCAACCACCCTATATCTAAGCCTGGTGACAGGGAGGGAAAATATATTTGCAAACCCTTTCCCTTTTAGTTCAGGGAGAACTTGCCTTGAGCCTTGAGGTTTTCACCTGCACTTAAAGGTGATGTGAAATTCTGCAGCTGGCAGTCCTGAAGGCTGGGAAAGCAGCACCCAAATCATAAGCCCCAGGGGGAAAAACAGGACCAGTAGGAGCTGATCTTCTGGCTTCCCTCCCCCTTTAACCTACGTGCCAGTGGCCCAATGGAGACAGAGCGAGGTGCTGAGCGTGTGCCAGCCAGCTCAGCTCTGCTGATGGCAGCACAGCTTAACTGATTCACACCAGATGAGGGTTTACCCATTGGCACAGTACCATCTGCTTCCCTAGGATCCCATGCTTTCTCACAGAGATTCATTCAGCTGGAATGGTCTCAGGTATTTGACATGAAGGAGGTCCTTCCAGCAGCCATGCCCCACACAGCATCTTGCTGGAGTCCTGAGGGAGGGAGGTGGAGGGCCAGACCATGGGAAACTTCACTTGCCTCTCCTTGAGGCATCCCCCAACTTAGTAAATCAAGACCAGGATGGAAAAAAGGGGGTAACATTTGCAGTCAAACTCTTTTCTAGACGAAACATACTCTGTTCTCCAAGGACTTTGCAGATGCCTTCTCTGCATGGAGGAGCATCAGAAACCATCAATGCCATGAAACCACAGCAACACCACGGCTTTAGCAATGCCATGGATTATGCTGAAAAGTGATATTTTAATTTAGAGATCTGCTGTGGCAGAGTTGTCAAATTTTAGACATCCAGATTGACACCAACTATTTTGCTTACCTTTGTTTTGGCTTTAGCTATTACTCTGGTGTCTGCTAATATGGTAGGGAGAGAAAACAGTATTGGAATATAATATACAGAATTAGGATGAAGTAATAGTTCGCTTAGAGCCTCACGTGTTATATTTATTTCTTAATATTCTTATTACTGAACTTAAACAATAGCTCATTACCAGCAACTGTCGGTTGTGGCTGTTGGATTAGCTGCTTGCTGGCATTTTTCTCTCTCATGTTTCCCAAAACCAGACTTTGGTTGTGTTTACACAATTGATATTGAGCTGAGTGCAGTATCACTGCTGTAGCACTTTCTGCAGGCTTCCACCATTCCATCTGTGTGTCCCAGAAAGGCATGGACAGCCTGGATAGGCCATGGGTTTCATGGCGAGTGGGGGACCAGGGACATGCCTGCCTGGAGGCGAATGTGTGTGCTCCTGCTTGGCAGGAGGGAGAAACAAGACCACACCAAGAATACTGCAGCTGCTGACTGCCCAAGTAAACAACAGGTCATGTCCCTGCATTCTCTCTTCATACCACGGTCCTGTGTTCATGATCCTCTTTCAGACAGTCCATGACAAAACTGAACACCCCCAAGCCAGAACCCTGCAGTGGCCAACTGGATGGAGACACAAACCAAGGAAGGATCTCCACAAAGTGAACTTTACTGAAACTTCTAAATATACAACTAAAAGGATCAATGTTTTACTTTTTCCGTATTATTTTAATTACCCTATGTTTGTGACAAGCATCAGAATCAACTCCCTCAAGTTTCAGGGCTTGTGCCTTCAGCCTTAAAGCTGACAAACGTTATGGATCTTTGCGATCTCAGCACAGACCCGAGATGGGTCAGAACTGATGAGAGAGCAGGAAAAACTCTCACTGTACTGTGTTTGCTGCCCAAGGGAACAGGAACTGGGTGCGATGGGGTAGTCACAGTTCCTCTCACACACAGGCGCATTGGTGCAGGTAGGAGGGTGGCAAAGAGCAGCGGGGTTTCCATTCTGCTCTGTCACCTCTTTGGGATTGTACTTTTAAGACTTGAGTTCAATTAAATCTCCAGTTATACTGGTTTTCTACAGTGGTCTAGACAGCCTTTTCTCAATCAAAGATGCCATTAAAGATGCCAATGCCTTCAATTTCTGACAGTTTTCATTTTTGCCTTTGTGATTGTAGCGTCATACCCTTGTAAGGCACCTCCTGTGACTGTGTTCCAGCCTGCATGACACCGAGATGATAGAACACAAGTCTGTTTGTCATGTGATACTCCAGACTGTAACAGTGCTTCATGGGCATACAGAGGGCCTGACATTATCAACATGAGGCTGTGATATGATTTTCTCAAAGCATCCCCCTGTATCTATGCTGGGTAACCCCATATCTCAAATCCCCACTATAGAGATCAAATTAATCCTGTCCTGCTCACTGCCAAAGCCATGCTCAGCCATGACATGTCCACACCCAGTCACGGTTCGTGGCACTGGTACCTAGCAGGTCTGGAGGCCACAGGGCTGCACGAGCCTGTGGGACCTTACCAAACACGGACGCATTGGAAAGCTGATGGCCACCTGCAGAGGAGCCCAAGAGAATGGAAAATGGGTGAGGAACACAGCCTACAGTACTTATGGCCATGCAAAACCTATTCTTTATGGTTCAGACATATCCACAGAGAAAACCTAAGAGCCTACAAGGAAGTCATAAATGGGGAACTGAACTCTTCTCCAGAAACCCACAGTAACATTACAGGTGACCATATCCCCTCCCCAGAGGACCACACCTTTTCCCACACAGTGTTTGTGCAGCTGACCCTACAGGATGCTCTTGGAAGAGCTACACAGAACTTGCACCGTTCCTTAGCCTAAAGTCTTTGGCTCAACATTCCAGCTGTAACACAAGGCTCATCATTTTGGGTAGCAGTGAATATTGTATGAACAGCAATTTTGCATAAATGTAGCTTATTCTTTTTGTTTTCTCTTACAAACAAAAGTTTATTTTTTGCTGCATGCAGATGGAGAGTCAATGTTTTGAGATTCAATATGGATTTTGCCTTCTAGAAACATTTTATAAGGTGAGGGGTAATGGCGTGAGGATGATAAAACTGCATTTAATAAATTTAGAGTCTAAGCAATACTGAAATGATGTAAAATAAACAAGGAAAATACATCCACAGTCTTCATATGAGACTTTGAGAGGCTGCTAAATATTTGGCATAAAAGTATTTGAGCTTTTTTTGTCTTAAGACTATCATATCTGAAAATAAGTGTGTGAATATATACTGTTTGCAAAATTTTTTCAGGCTGTCTTTTAATTGGAGCTATGCACTCTTTAACACTTACTCTTGATTATTTCCTGTTGACAGTCACTAAAACAAAGAGTGTATATTAATGCAGACAAGAGTTTCATTCATAGATGGTGAGTTACAACAGGATTATTTGCAAGTGCAAAGATCACTCACATGAATAAAGATTTGGTGGATCAGTGACTCCACTGATAAAATGGATAGAATCCTTCTCCAAACACAATCCAGATGTGTTTTCTTGCTATTTATCCAAGCAGGTCTGCTTTTGTGTTGTTCCAGTTTAATTAACCGAAAAGACATAATTATTAATGAGAGCTCTGATAGGACAGGAAAGGAAACATGCTTCTTGGTGACCAACTTGCAGCCACAACAACAAAAAAAATCCTAGTTCTGTGCAGGAAAAGTAACCCCCTCCTGCTATATTATTCAATTGATCTACAAACATTTACATCTCCTTTGTTAACTAGTTTTCTGTAGAAATGTCATGATCACTAAAGAACGCTCTTACAAGTGGACCTCAAGAAACTTCTGTTTTAGACTGATACAGTCTAAAAAAGAGGGTCTGTTTTTGCTTTTAAGTCGTGTTATAAGTGAAATGTGTTGGGCTTTTTCTGGATGTTTGTGATTCAGTGTAAATAATTCAAACTGCATTTTACAAAGTAGGAGAGGTTGTACAATAAACATAAGAACTGCATGGTACTATATCTCTGCAAGTCAAAACTAATGAAAGTATTTCATAAAGGCTACACAGAACGTTTTCTTCTCCTCTCCTCATACTGTTTTGTGATCTGCATTCAGTATCAAGTTGATGAACATTTGGAAGGTTTCTGTTCAACATAATAATAAAGTCTAATAAGCAAGTTGTTCTGGCTACGGGAAGAGAATAGCTTCACCTGAATAAACTCCGTCACCCACACTGTGCACTGGAACTAAACAGAGACAACCTTGGTAGCTCATAGGTAAACAAGAAACACCTGTGAAGTGACACTGCAGGAACACTAAAGGTGCATTCCCCTCCCATGAGAGTAACTAGGCTGCAATGCTCCACTATGGGAAGCTGAGACCAAGAACACACCATTTATTTACGTGTTTATACTTAAGGACTAGGCACTTTTACAAGTTACAAGTGTTCTGAGTTACAGCAGTTAGTAACACATTTTGGTAAGTCATGCCCAAGTTTTAATTTTCAGGGTTAAATACCATCTTTAAGATACCTTATAATCATGATGCTGGTGCTGCACAGTGTAAGCAACTGCAGACAAAATACAAACCTGGCCTTATACACCCAATTTCCTATCAAAAAATTCATCAGCAGATGATCACTGCGATCCCTTCTAAGTTTACCCATTCTGTGATTCTGTGAAGAGTTGCCTTAAGAACAGCCAACAAGCAGCACAGGATTTTGTTTTTATTAAGTATGCTTATTAAAGACAGCATTAAAAGATGGAATTAACCAATACAAAATACATAATTTGTGTATATTCTTTAAGTCAGAAAAATGTGGAATTAGATCTGGACCTACCACCACCGCCACCAAAACAGGCTTTCTCCAGTTGTCTGTGCTGGTCATGTCAGATCCTTTAGTTGAGCATTTCCGGTATGTAAGCATTATCAACAATCCAGACTAATTTTGAAAGCATACTCTAATCAGCTTCCCTACCTGAAAGCCTGGCATAAATTATTTTAGAATCAACAACAGTCCTTATTCTAAAGAGGTGTTTGAAGGTCTGACTGTTGAAAGCTCTCAGGACGGTGTATTATCAGCACAAGCCAGACCAGCAAGAATTCACAAAAATTTGTTCTGTGGAAAATCTCCAGTCCAAATCCTGACCAATGGTGAGAATAATTCTCTGCTGCAGTCACATCCATCCAGAACTGTCACTGCAGCAGAGTCCAGATGGTATTATAGCTGCCGTCCTTCCAAAAAGGATTACTAAGGAGTACACAACCAGCTCGCAGCAAAATAAGGACTGCAAACAACTTCACTTTATTTAAACCAAATACAGGCCTACATTCTCCAAAGATACTACTCTTTCATTGATCCCACTTGAATTACTATAAATTTCCTGAAAGGCTGGGATTTCTATTCTAGTGCTATAGTTCCTGCAGGGAAATAGAGGAACTGTCCACAGTTCCTCTGTGGAAACGTTGAAGTATCCCACTTCGTTGGGTATGCTGATCCTGGCAGTTGCCGGTGGGCTCAAAGCCAGTTAAACTACCTTCCCATTACTCAGAAGAGTAATTCCCAGCTCATGCACCAAAATTCAGCCACAGCAGATCTCCACTTTGGAGTTCTCATCCCCTACCTAACAGGAGCTTTCCAAGAGATGGGCAAGTGCGGCAAGGCTAGGTGCAGACACGCCTATAGGTGGCACTCTTGCCCTGGCTCAACACGGAAGGACCACGAAGCCCGCGTTCCCTTGGAGGAGAGAGTCAAGAAACACATTCAAGCATTAATTCCACAGGGCACTTCCAATGAACGTTTTCGATTTTATTGTCACCACACTTAAAAACGTAAACCTATGTTCAAAACAGTCATTACTGAGAACAGTGAAATACAAAATATTTCACACAGAAATTTGTTACAGTAACACAAACAGAAGTGAGACGTAGAATATGCCGATGTGTATTATTTGTGCTCCCAGTCACAAGTTTAAGAACTGTACCACTACAGAATTGTTACACAGGCTTGGAAAGTGAGCATTTTACTGTTTTTGAGCATCACCTTTGCATTTCTAGTATTACACAATTACTTTGAAACTTCCTAGCAGTGGACAGGGAACACAAAAATTTTGTCTTCAGGGTTTGTTTTGAAAGCACCGAGACAACAGACTGTTCAAACTACTTCCTTACAGAGGGAAGTCTAAACAGAGACAATTATTGCAGTTACAGCTTTTTAGGGGTAATGTTTATGATTATATATGAGAGATTTGTGCATATACAATAACAAGCAAAATCGGAATTTTCCTGGTAGTTCCTCCTGAAAAGCAAAGCTGGTGTTGCCCATTTTAAATTTGTTCTTTTTACACTAAAGAAAGCAGTCTCTTATATTCTGTTAAAAATGCATGTGCTTGGCCAGGTACTAACCAGCTTTCTCTGCCTCTAGATTCTGTAAAACTAAATTAACCCAAATAAGCAAAATTTTTTTATTGGTTAGCAGCAAAGAAATTCTGTAAACTTCACACAATGAATAAATCTCTGCTTAATTTAAATTTATTTCCAAAAAAGTGACATGACTAAATGATTTGTATCAGATAGAGACACACGAATCACACTCCATCACCAAGACCCTAAGCTTAGTCAGAATGGGACAGAGCATTGGAGCAAAGGGAAAGGAATGTCTGCTCTAAAACGACTGGAGGATTTATGATGCACTTTGCTTTTCTCTTAAAGGTCCCAAAGAAAGTTTTCTAAAGCTACCTCAAGGTTACTTCTCACACAAGCAACTTGGTTCAAAACTCAGGTTTGAACAGCATCTCTTCCTGAAAAACTGAGACATCCCTGCTGTCCTACACTTAATGACATTCCTGACTTGTAACAACACATACTTGTCACTCTCTTCTCCTCATCGCTTGCTTGATCGCTTTTCATGCTTGTCTTTTGTGTGCTGGTTCCTGGTTTGGTGCCTTGGAGGAGAGTAGCTGACTCTCCTTCTGGACTGAAAGCTGGGTGTATATGGGTGGATTCTGCGTTTCTTTGGTTTTTCTTCTTTCCTGCTTTTGTTTGGCTCAGACTCCTTATTGTCTTCCTTTTGCTCACGTTCTTGGTCTTGTTCTTTTTGAGATGGTAATGTGTTTTTGATAGTATTAATAAGAAATCTTTTATTTGTACCAGCAAGAGGACATTTCAACCTGTAAAGAAATTTAAAAGTGATCAAAAGACAAGATAAAAACATCCTGAAACAAGATTTAAACCTCAGTGATTTTTTAAGACAGGTTTGTGATTTTGGCTTTCCTTGCATGCCACCTAGTGTAAACTCTCAGTACAGAAAAACATGTTCAAGGTTATCTCCATTCTCCCTCTGTCTTACTCTTTATGGGAAGAAAATTACTTCAACATAGTGAAAATCCACATGATTTTCACAAGGTAGCGTGTTCAGGGGGAAACAGAGGTTGATGGTGCTTAACTTAGGTATTCAGGAATCAAATATTTAGTAACATTTTCTAAGTCGAATCAGAATGGTTTATAAAGATGACCATCTTTTAAAGTCAGCATTATCTACTGAACTCTGATATTCAGGAAGTGAGACACACATGCACGAAGAACCCAAAGAGCTGTAGCAAAATAACATATATAGGAAGCATACCATTTTTAACATATCTTGCAACTACCAAAGAGTATTATTTCTTTCTTTTTTTAAATGGAAAGGATACTTATCCAACTATTTACCATTTTGTCTGACACTCTCCTCTCACAGCTTAACACTTTTGCACACAATTTATCAGCCAGTTTCAGTAAACAAGTATCATATATTTCCTTCCCAATTTACCACCTTTTAAAGAATGGAATGAGAAAAAAAAAATTTGAATACATTCCTACAGAAAGCAGAAATCACTCTGAAGACTTTGTTTATAGTTGGAGCCACTGTATTTGTCTTTCCAACATTTCTGAGAGAAGTTACAGGATTACTTTAAGAAAATCAGAGCTGTTGGAGATCACAGTGCCACTTACTGAATCAACCACACAGGAATCCTAACACCACAATGTTAAGATCATCTATTCTACTTGAATGTTCTGTGGAAGTATAGAAATCATACCCTATTTAAAAACCTTTGGCACCTCTAAACAATTAGAGGAATCAGAACAATAAGCAAATTGCAATAAAGATCACACCTGATTATTTAGTTTACTTCATGACTTAACTGGACATGGCATTTACCATGTTTTGCTTCAGGTCTGCCTACTAAGCATTCCTGAAAATTGTTCTTGTCCTAAATCCTCAAGGAACTTAGAAGAGTAATTGTACAAGTATACATTGAACAGCCATGCTGTTTTATTTCCACTAGGTATTTCCTGACACATTTCTATAGCATAGCTAGTTTTAGAATTTTCTAAACTTTCTGCATAGAAATCTACACTGTTTTGCTCAATCCCTGGTTTAAAATAATAATAAAAAGTCTAAATCTTTATCTAGTATAGCTGTTTCGTAAATTAGGGAGACAATATTTATCCATTAATTGTATTCTGAGTAAAAACACAAGGCTAATAAATGTCAATAGAACAGGGTTTGTACTTAAAGCTACATCACCTATGAACATGGTGTGGTACAGGTTACACCGAGGACATAACACAAACCAGCCAACATTTAAGTTCTCCGTGCATCTCACGCGCGCATTACACTGTTGTAACTCAACATTTCCTACTCAGGAATGGAGCTTTCTCTAGGCTGCATTCAGGCAAAAACTATTTCACATTTGTTCTCCTTCCCCTTGCTTTTTTTTAAGAGCTAACGCATTGATTTAAGTGCTAATATATATAGTGCCAGAAGAAGACAATCTGCCCTAAATAAATTCATCTGGCTGAAGTATTTATTTCTTTTTGACACTAGGAGTGCTGCCTGAGCTATACTAAGAATGAAAACTGATGAGAAATGCAGGACTTGAGAGTCAGTCAAGAGATGCCATTAGTTAACCATCGTACAGTGATATAAGTGAGCCACCAGGCTTTCACGGAGCAGCAGTAAGTCATGGCACTGAAGGAAAACATTAGCCCTTAGTTTTATTGACCTCAGACTTCAACAAAGCAAATCCTGCCTTCAAGTCTTAAAGGAAATGAGATGTATGGCACATGCTACGTTACACACAAGCACATGTTTACATATATCCATGGTATATACAGAACTCTAAAAGTGAACTGTATTAATCCACCAACATCTTTGAGAGCATTTCTAATGGTGAGAAAATTGATATCCCCAAATACAAGCCTTTGGCTCACTGTAGGGTCTGATCCTGCAATGCTCAATTCACTGACAGCTCTGCCTTCAATGTGAGTTCTGAAGGGCTGGGAGGCAAGCTCAGCTTATGCAAGGTGGAACACAATACTGCTGACTAGTAAATAGTGCCACAGAACTGAATTGAGAAGCTTTTCTTTATAACTAATGACAAAAAAAGAAGACGTGTTAAAGAACATTAAAGTTCTGAACTGTAGCGTGCCCCAAGCAGGGCTGCAGGTGTGACTGAAGCAAGCACACACCCTGCAATGCTAGAGCAGTCTTGTCTACAAAACAGACTCCAGCTCTGTCGCAGCGTGTTCACTCAGCACTAAGGTTCACTTTTTGCTTTGCATGCTCCAATAAGCTAAACCAACCTATTATTACCAGGAGAATCTTGCCTCCCTCCACAGGTAAGCCTCACACACCCCAAAATCTCTCCACTATGCAATGACCAAGACAGTGCAGTGTATTGTCAAAATACAATATTAATGTCAAAATGTAATGGCATTGCATTTTGAGAAAAGAAAAATTAAATCCATCATTGTGAACGTAGGTCAAATCTTAACTAATAACACAATTTCCAAACGACACCTGCCATCCAGTGAAGCAGTGATATTCAGCACAGAAGTATAGGTACTATCCAAGTTCTTAACAGTAGAAACATGCCAACGGTATTTAAGACACAAGAGTACAGTGCCATGCGCCACAGCCTTTTCTCTGCTGAGTAACCAGACACGTCAAACAGGCTTGGCACAGCAAGGCTCATCTTTTACAGACTAAAAGCACATCTTTCCAGGAAACAAAGTTTATTATGGATGAACTGACAAGTACATTTCTACCATTTCCAAAATGCCACAGAAAATACTTAATAGAAGAGTGACTGAAGGAAAAAAAAAAGGCAGTTAGAGGTTGTTTTGCCAAAGCAACTAATCTATGCTATTACCCTTTCACAGGGGACCTCACAGAAGAGGATGCCTGGGAGGACATTGCAAGATTTTAAATATGGTCTTGGCAACTAGGTACAGCTGGCAGGGCTTTGTAGAACCACAGAATGGCCTGGGTTGGCAGGGACCTTAACAATTATCTAGTTCCAACCTTGCTGTCATGAGTTCTTTCACTAGACCAGGTTGCTTAGAGCTTCATCCAGCCTGGCCTTGAACACTTCCAGAGAAGAGACATCCACAACTTCTCTGGGCAACCTGTTCCAGTGACAACTTGACTTGGGATTAGAACATGTGCTCTGATTACAAGATTTTAACATAGTTACTTTCAAATTGCTATCTGTGCCCTGTTTCTCCTCCTCCTTCTCCTCACATTCAAAAGAAAGATGCAGTGGAATCACACTGCAGTGTTTCTGCACATCACACAACACCCATTCAAAGACAAGATGCAATACAGCATTTCACAGTTCCGGTGCCCTCATCATCATTTTGTATTTTGCTGTACTTCTAACAGATTTGGTATTGAACAGAAAGCTATCTATAGGAATGAAAGGAATTTTAGGATTGCTTTACAAGGAATAGAGTTAAAAATAATTTAATGCTTCAAAAATTTATCTTTTTGCAATTTCATCTGCTCTTACAATGCAGAGTTGAACAAACCATCCAAAAATATCCTGTTTTCCATTTCTTACTTTACATAAGCTTCTCAAGTAAGCCGAGAAGGCTATATTCAGTTTAGCTACCAGCATCTTTGAAGATCAGACCTACACAACAGAGGAAAAAAAAGCCTCTAGAACTTTTTTCACGCAGTAGCTTTTGTAGCATTTTAACTGCCTTTCTTAATTAAACGACAACAACTGCTTAAAATGGGATCCAACTACATTGCTACAGAGAAGCTTATGAATTATGTACATAGCACCAAGAGAAACACTTAAGGAAAGCTGAACTTGTAGCTTTATTTTAACTAGACATACAATGGAAACTCTCAAATATCCTATACCTTTATTCCATCTATATCCAACAGGTTCTGATGAAAAAAGGATAAATTCATTGAACTATTTCAGGTGTTCTCACACTGTTTGTTCACAGCTTCTCACTCTGGATCCAGCTGGTCCTTCAAATGTTAGCTTCCAAACAGCTGCTTGGACGTCTTTTCTCATCTCAGAACTTCCAGCATCACAGCATCATCACTGAGATTCAGCCACAGTTTCTGCTCTCTTCTGCTCAAGATTTCCAGGATTAAGACACCTTCAGAAGAGGATTCTCCCTTCCCCTTCTCTGGGACATTTCCTTATTTCTGATTAGCTGCACTAATGCTTGAGCCAGATACATCAGCAGCAGGATCTACATCACGTGTAATCCTAAGGATGTAGGAGATGCCCCAAAAAGAGTCACCATGGCCATAGAGTACATACAAAAGGAACATTTCAGGAACTACAAAGACTGCATTGCTGAGTGAAATCTACAAATACAAATATCCAGCATTTCTTGGATTCACGTACCATGGACGTAGATACTGCCTATCTGAGCAGTCCGGAGAGTATGGAGACTGCAGAGCTGAGACTCTTAAACAATTAAAAGTTCATGCAGTCCACTGCCAATACTGACAGTTGCTCAATGTCCCGAAAGTCTCTGATAATTTCCCTTCCTGCACAAGCTCTTGCCCAATATCACTGCCAACTTCATTGTTGGTTGCTTGTCCCAAACAGGGACAAGCCTTTCTACTACTAGCCTCTAACCTGTACAAGCTGCATCTCCTGCCCATGTCATCCACACTAATCTTGTAAGACAATGTAGCACCAGCAAAAAATTCCCAAACTGGAAAAAATACTTGCAACACTGTCCCATATTTGAAGGCTGTCTCTGAATGAAAGACTGAGCTAAAGGCTGACTGCTTTCTACACTTTTTATGTACCTGTCAGCTAAGCTAGCTTGAATGCCTGTAATTTAGGCTGCAGCAGCAGCTGACTATCCATCTCAAATGATGAGATATCAAAAGGTTAGGCAGGGGTGCTTGGGGAACTTTTTCAAACAGTGCACTTGAGCTATGGAGAATGAATCACTCTGGACAGCAAAAGAGCATCAGCTTAAACCTGAAAGCAGTCCCAAAACAATATTCAGAGGCTTGCTGGCTAAGACTTTGCGGCCACCAACACCCATCAGGAGACACTACTGTGTACGCACAATGTAATTCTCCCCTACTTCTCCATACACCTCCCTTGAACCAACTCCTGTCAAATGCCACTGACTCCAGAAATGTATTTCCCAGTATTCAACAGCTGCTGGAGAGCAACATATGCGGGAATCAGTGAAGTATGAGCAGTAGTAGCCTCTGCTTCTCCTTACCCAAAGACAGATGGCAGAACATATCTTTTCTTCACAGGCCGAGTTGCTTCAACTTTCCAGTGCCAATGCAGGACTGATGGCCTTACACTAGATGTCTCCAGGGTTTGTGCATCTCTTCTCCAGGACTCCTCTGACAGAGGGTTGAGGAAATCCCAGAAGTCCCCATGAAACACACCTGTAAGCATTTCAAGTTTGGCAAGAAAGGAAGGCTTTGCATTTCACCTGCTAACTCTGTGCTTTTAGACAAGTTGGTGATGACCTCGTCTTTGTTTCTATCAGTTATGCTTTCCAGGATCTGGTCTATTAATACACATTTTCACAAACCAACTTGTCTGCTCATTTCATTTGCTATCCACAGAACTTGAGCAGCAGTTACCTTCCTCTCAGTTCACACCCTGGAAGGTTACATATCAGCCCCGCAGGTAACCTCTGAAGCCCTTTAGGATTTACTTTGTTCCAGGACCAGTTACAACTGATGGCATTTTGCTGGAGTGCGATACTCCACTGAGCATAGTTAAGTTTCCTTACAATATCTTAGTGGTTATATAATTTCTGACATCTATATGCAATACCTATTTGTTGGGCCAGTTCAGAAACACCAGAGCAGAACAAGAGGGCATGAATAATATTAAAGGGATGAGAGCAGGGGCAGCTTGCAGCTGCTGTTCTGTAAGTTGTGCTTGCAGAACTGGACAGCAAAGGCTTAACGAGATTCTGCCTATGGAGGGTTTTATACCTTCCTTACAGCCACACATGCCAGCTGTACAGTACCCTATGCCAAACTCTACAGCAGCAGCATTGTGACAAGTGGGATTACTACTAGTCTCTCTAAGGATAAATTCAGAGAGGGCAAAGTCCCCAAAGATGCATTACATACAAAGAAATCATCTCTGAGAGCATGATATCCTGAGCTGCAGACAGCCCGAAAGTACCTTGAAGAAGGTACTGTAGAGTATTCAGAAAGATATTCAGCAAAGAAATTCCTAGGCACTCGGTATCAGCCACTGATGGAGACAGGGCACTGCAGAGATGGATCCTTTGTTTGATCCAGTATAGCTATTCTCATGTACCTCTGGAGTCAAAAGGATCCTTACTTAACAGTCTCTGTTCAGGATATCACCACAACAATCCCTGTGTCAACAGTCTTCATCTGCCTGAAGTCTTCTTGACAGTCCTCTTCACCTTTAACACAATCCTGGCCTAGCCAGACACTATTTCACTCTAGTGGAATCTGCAGCTGCTCTGAAGAACAGGTCACCCTTGGCTTCCCATCCCCTGGCAGGACTTGGGCATCAGGCTTTAGCAAACTGCCCAGTGCCACAAGCTGATCATAACAGCCAGCTGAACAGGTCCACTACTTTTTTACAGACAAGGAATAAGAAGTAGCCAGACACAGGAGCAGAAGCTCATACACACTTCCAGCAGGTATTCCAGAGCGCACAAGTTGCAGTGAAGTTGGTGGAGGAAGCCAAACCCTACCTACAAATGAGCTTCATGCAGTCAACTGGTGCACTACTTGTGTAAACATCTCTAGATCCAACAGCTTCTTACCAAATAGCTAATCATACACGTTATTTTAAGACGAATGACGCTTCTCAGCATGTTATTACTTTTTTAATTACGCATTACATTCCATTATAATCTAGCTGTAAAATCTGGAATACTGCATTGTATTTCACTTAAGTTTTAAACACTGCGATTCTTTTCCCAGTTGCTATAAAGGTTAGCCCCTGGGTTTTAGGATTATTTTTAGTATTAAAAAATAGCCGTCTTCCAAAACTGGGTTATGCTTGAGTTCACTGAGTTTGGTTTTGGCTAAAATTTACACATGAATTCTCTATTAAAGGATAGTTTATTCCTTAAAACAGAATCTATCCCAGTAATATGGGGATAGTATGTAAGCACATGCACACTTCAGATAGATAGTATTTTTAAGACTCACAAGGTTCCAACCCAAACTTTGCAATGCCATGTATTATAAGGACATATTATTACAAAAGATATTCCCAATTTCCAATTGCTTTGACTTCAACATATTCAGACAAGCAATTTCAGGCAGACAGAATTTACTTGAATTTCTTACCTAGACTCAATTTTTTGCCCAAATTATTATGTGGATGAAAACAAATTATTTAAACACAAAGCACATAAAAAGGTAGAGACTTCTGTCATGCATTAAAATTTAACATTTATTTTGGCATCAGTCAAAGGATTCATTTCCTCTGGGCACAACTTACCAACCCATAGCTCCCATTGTTTCAGCCCTGGTTCTCCCACGTTTTGCCTCTTTAAGTAATTCCTCCACAGCCTTCCTAAATATGAGAAAAGAAACAAGTCACCACTTGCGGAACACAAGAACTTGCCACTTTATGCACACATGTAGGGAAAGTGGATAGCTTCTTCACTGCAGTGAATCAAGCATTAAAGAAGCTACCGAAAACACCTTGACTTTAAGATAATTTGGTTTCCTATGCAACAAGATTGAAAGAAACATTTTGAAATATTAAAAACAAAGTTGTTGTAAATACAACAACAGCCATAGTAAATGAAGAACAGAAATAAAGTAGGCAAAACTGGTGTATTACGCTGAAACGCACAGTCCCTGTCACTTCACTTTGGGAATGTTCTTCCCTGCTGTCACTTTGCTTCGGTTCTTCCTGAAGTCTTTCAACCACAGCAAACCTATTTTGAGCACAGCCGAACACCACCAGTAAAATAGCAAGCAGTCAGATGACAGTAAAATCACTGTAACTATGAGTTGTCAAACTGTACTAACTTTGTGTAACAGAGGAAGAAAAGAGTTCATCTTTGTGACTGTAATCTACATATATACATATATATATATGCACACAAATATATATATATTCCTTTGTTCCAAGGGGAAACCATTCCATCCAGCTAGAATGGAGATCAGTAGATCTGTGCCAGACAGGCAGCAAAGATTCACAGGTCATAACTTTTTCCTTGCGAGTTCACATTTGAAGGGCTTTGCACAGGAATGTGGCCAAGACTTCCACAGAAACCACAGTAGAAAAATGCACTAAAAATTGCAGTATTGCTTCTCTGTGCTTCTCTATTAATGGCACATTGGTTTAAGGTTCCTCACAGAAGTTTCTCTTACCTAAGGTTATTAGTATGATCTCAGTAGCAACTGGGCTTGGGATACTTCAAATCCTTTTTAAGCAGGCATCTGACTGCGAGAACATGTTGCATATCCTGTCATACCACAGGCATTCATGAAAACCAAGTGACTACCCAGGTAAGTTACCATCTGTTAGAGTTGCTGCCCCAAGATGCCAAGTACAGTGTCAGCGACCTCACCAGCTGCTGATGCCTTCCCAGGCAGGGGCAGTGGTGTGTGTGGGATGGTTACTTGCAAGAACACCAAAAAAATGGGTGGAAAACACAGGCTCTACCACTGGAACATGAGAGATGTTGCATACACAGGTTTTCATGAAATTATAGAAAAATTTCTGTTTTCCCCAGACCCTGAATCTGCTATCTCAGCAGCCTAAGCTAGTTTACAGTGATGACAGCAAGAACATATGGCATTTATAAAAGCTTGCCCCAAAGCCTTCAAACAGCAATGTCAGACACAGGCAAGGAAAGAGGAAAAAAGTGTCTGATTTTACTTACCAACTACCAAACTTGGTGATTCTCTTTTGAGAAACTCGACTAGGAGGCAGATTAAAAGCCCGTCAAAATCCTACAAAAAGCCTACAAAATCTGTCACAATTTATAACTAAAATAATAGAGCAAAGTATCTGAGTTACAAAGCGCTAATAAAACATATATATTTTAAACAGTTACAAGTCAGCTTCAGGGAAAACAGCACAGAAAATTAATATGGTGATACTGATTCTATTAACTTAGGTAGGAATTACAGGCCATTAAGTATTTGTAACTTTTTTTTTGGTTATATTAAAGATCAGACTGACTTGGCATTCATCTTAGAAGCCTTCTAAGTCCACACCTGCCTTCATTATCAAATACTGTTCCCTAATATCGGTCTTTCAACATCACTCTTATTCACTGCACCTTTACAAAGCCCTTTCAACTTGCACAGGCAAATTAAACACAATGCTCAGATCCTCTTTGAAATAATGTGTTTCCACTCACTGAACTTATATCCACTACACAAGTAAGCCAAAAGCTATGCAAACAAGATTTTAAAATTTGCTTTTAGAGGCCTCGTGGGACTCCACATTCCTTGCTATCTTCATTTTTACAGCTTGGTTACAATACAAACAGTCCCGTGGCTGCCAGCTTCAATTCAAAGAGCAGCAGTGTGAGCAAAGGGAATGCAGCATGCAACTTTCACATGAGAACTACCCGAACACTGGGGGATTGACAGGAGGGAAAATTAAGGACAGGGGCACACTTAAGAACCCTGTCATCATCCTGGCATCTTTTATAGCAAGCACCACTTAAAACTTTCTCTGGCAATTCTTTTTGAGCAATCAAGCTGCAGAATTACAGTACCAGGAAGGTACAAGCAGTGATATTTTTATCTTCAAGAATGTAGTCCAAGACCTTTTTACATTTCTGAGGTATTACACTTTTTCCTCTCTATATATTACAAGGTTACAGGCAAAGCTCTTGCTGCGTAAATCCTAAAAACCTGTAAGACAAATGCATGTGCCAAAAGAGTAGGAGAATATTAAAGGCTCCCAAGACAGGAAAATGAGAGCTATTTTCTATTCCCCACTCAGGGGAAGAGCTTCATCTTTTTTTTCCCAGAAGATCAAATTGATAGACTGAAAAAAAAAGGAATAATTGTAATAAAGGTATGTCTGATACAGGCAATGAAAACACTGAGTCATTACAGAGACCACCCAATGTTTGTAATCATAAACAACTGCTAGGAGAAGATGTATCATGCTGGAACTGACAGCAAAGAGATCAGGCAGCCACAGTTCCATGCCCAGGTCCAACCAGTAGCAAGGCTGAAAATCTGCTCCCAAGAGGCAGATGCACACACCATACACCTACACTGCCGGCCATACCAATCACAGACAGACACAAGGAGTGCTCACACCAACAGCTTCATCCTGCTCTTCTCTCCAGCCGGGTGTGGGAGCCTCCAAGTCTTCCACCCAACTCTGCTGCTGGTACAGACCATCCCACAGAGCTGGCTGGGATTCCCTGGTCCCCCAGTACACAACCCCATTGTAGTCTTGCCTGCAGAGACACACAGGCACTTATGTGTCTCCACCCTGACTTTATAGTCTCTCCAGCAGGTGGTCAGGACTCCCTGGTGCCCCCAACAGCTCCTCGTGCTCTTGCTCTTGGAGATACAAGCTCACCCTCCAGCTCCCTCCTTATTCACCTACTCACCAGCTATTCCAGCTTGATCTTCATGAGCAGCCACATGTTCCCTCACACACCCATACTTGCTCCAGTA